>NC_090436.1:934736774-935036774 GCF_031143425.1 Pleurodeles waltl | reverse complement strand
ACATGGGCAAGGCCATGAGGGAGGCAGTGGTACAACAACGGGCATCTGACAATAGCCAAACTGAGGAACAGCCTTCCACCTCCGCGAGCGCCAGTGGACAGGATGCCCCGCCACAGGACCAACAGGCCACTAGCACCCCACCCCCTGCAGAAGGAGAACCACCCCGCAAACAGTCCCTGTGTTCCAGGCAGAAGCCAAAGAACATTGCCAAGGACCCCGCCAGGAAATAGAACTCTCCTGATTGTCACCCATCTGTCCCACTCTGTTACCCAGTCCACCTTAAAACTGCCATTGCTCCCCTTCTTATGCCCCATTGAACAATGCACCTGTGATACCAAGATACTGGACTCTAACTGGACATTCCTCCACCATCACCCCAGCCCCTTGCACATACCTCTATACTTATTGGCACAAAAATAAACACCCTTGAAACAAATACCATACTGGAGTAAGTGTAATTAATCTCAAATGTATTAGTACAACATTATCAAAGCATTGCAACGTATTTGTTCAGTGGAATATACTACAGGATGACCTTTGGTGGGCAGCAGTACATATAGCAGGAGACAGAATGGGGCACACAGATCTGAAAACAGAGAATCCAGAGGGAACAGTCAGTGCCCATAGACATAGGGTAAGAGGCTGCCATGTACAATGTCCAAACGATTACTGAAATGTCAATTGAAGTTACAGTCTCTTACCTGTGTGTCACTGGAAGTACTGCTGTATTATGTTTGTTCTGTTGTCAACATCTTCTTCCTCTGCCTCCTCTTCATCACTGTCCACAGGCTCCACTGCTGCCACAAGACCAACTTCAGGCTCATCCGCCTGCAGAAAAGGCACCTGGTGTCTCAAGGCCAGGTTGTACAACATACAGCATGCCACGATGATCTGGCACACCTTCTTGGGTGAGTAGTACAGAGATCCACCAGTCAGATGGAGGCACCTGAACCTGGCCTTCAGGAGGCTGAAGTTTCTCTCAATTATCCTCCTTGTACGCCCATGTGCCTCATTGTAACGTTCCTCTGCCCTTGTCCTGGCATTCCTCACTGGGGTCAGTAGCCATGAGATGTTGGGGTAACCACAGTCACCTGTAAATATTGAGGGGCAACTGTTAGATCCACTCTAACCCTTAGGGACAACCCCATACCCAGACACCTATTTATACTGTGTGGGGACCTTGGGCTCACCTATTAGCCACACCTGGTGCCTCTGGAGTTGGCCCATCACATATGGGATGCTGCTATTCCTCAATATATATGTGTCATGCACAGAGCCAGGATATTTGGCATTCACAAGGGAGATGTACTGGTCTGCCAAACACACCATCTGCACATTCATCGAGTGATAGCTTTTTCTATTCCGGTAAATCTGTTCATTTCTCCAGAGGGAGGGGACAAATGCCACAAGTGTACCATCAGTGACACCAATGATGTTGGGGATATGTCCCAGGGCATAAAAGTCAGCTTTCACTGTGGCCAATTCATCCACCGGGGGAACACGATGTAGCTGTGCATGTGTTTCAGCAGGGCAGACAACACTCTGGTCAACACGTTAGAGAACATTGGCTGAGACATACCTGATGCCATGGCTACTGTTGTTTGAAAGGAACCACTTGCCAGGAAATGGAGCACTGACAGGACCTGCACTAGAGGAGGGATTCCTGTGGGCTGACGGATAGCTGACATCAGGTCTGGCTCCAATTGGGCACACAGTTCTTGGACTGTGGCACGATCAAGTCTGTATGTGGTGATAATGTGTCTGTCCTCCATTGTCGACAGCTCCACCAGGGGTCTGTACACCAGAGGATGCCGCCATCTCATAATCTGCCTCAGTGGTTGTAGCCTATGGAGGAGAACGGGGAGCAGAGAGTCATATTTCCACATAGATTGCACTACCGTTGCTGAATGTCACAGAAGCAGTATGTGAAGTCGAGAGTCAGTTGATGTGCCAATGTCTACTGGGATGCAGTTAGGTGCCATGCCATGTGCCCCCCTGAAATGGCGGCTGCCTGACCTGTGAGGAGGGAGAAGTGGAAATTAGGTAAGTGCTCTGGCATTGTGCGCCGTCGCGGTAGGCAGACGATGACCGCCGCACAACTTTGCATTGGTTAACATTGGGCGCTATGGGTTCCAGGAGCCAATGGTGATGTACACCGGCAGTGATGGTATGCACCACCGCGGACGTCACCGCCATTTTCTAACTATTCACTCACTTGCCTCCTGACCCCCAACAGGAGAGGACCTACACTGCTAGTGCTGCTGTGACCTGAGTCTGGAAGAGACAATGGCTAGAGAGTCTGGGGAAAGGGCCCCTGCCTTCACTGCGGAGGAGTTGGAGAAACTGGTGGATGGGGTCCTACCCCAGTACACATTACTCTACGATCCTCCAGACAAACAGGTGAGTACACTGTGAGCATGATGTGTGGGCAATGCATGTTTGGAGTGGTGTGGATGTAAGCCACATGTTGGGGGGTGATGAGGCATCCTGGCCTGAGTGCTGCATGAGAGGTGGTCAGTGTATGTGCGTCAGGGCATGGGTGGGAACTGGTGGGCAATGGGTATGCCGGTCCGGACGTGTGAGTGATTTCCTTTTCTGCTGTCTTTTCCCTTCAAGTCAGCGGCCACCAGAAAAAGGGTATTTGGTGTGCCATCGCCAACGAGGTGCGGACCCTGGGGGTCTTTCACAGCTGGAGCACCCACTCCCGCAAGAGATGGGATGACCTGCACCGCTGGACCAAGAAAATGGTGGAGGCCCAGCTGGGGCTGGCCCCCCAATGTGGAAGGGGTGCCCGTCACATCATGACCACCCTGCATCCTGCCGGTTGCCTATCCTGAGTTGGATGGCACTTGAGGGCATCACAGCAGCCACAAGGTGGTGAGTACAGATTCAGAAAGCTGACTTTGCATGCTTTAGGAAGTAGCTGGGTGGGGGATGTGTGGTGTGGGTGCCCCTAGGTCAGGGCGATCATGGCTGGGTAGGCCCCTTGAGTGCAGGCTCTGGCGCTCTCCTACCCAATGGTGCAAGTGGCCATCTACTACTGGGCAGGGTCCTGTGGGTGTCAGGTGTGCAGATGCTGGCGTTAGGCACTGTACCCCATGGGCTGGTGACTATCTTAGTGACTGGTTGGGCATGGGCATGGCCTAGTGCATAGGGCAGCTCACTGTGTGTTGTGTACACCAACGGTAGAGTTGTTACTGGCATTGACCAAGTGTATCCTCTGTCTCTCCCCCTCTTTTTGTTTTGTCGTCCTGTCCTTGTGTGCATTAGCATCATCTGGTGGAGGAGCAGAGGCACCAGTGACAGAGGGAGATGCATCCCACATGGGCCTGGAGGCCGTATCCACCGAGGGTGAAGGCACCCGTGGGACGGAGGGTGAGGGGAGCACCATGACAGGGACAGGAAGGGAGACCACAGACAGCGACTCCTCCTCCGATGGAAGCACCCTGGTGGTGGTGGACACCTCTGTGCCCACCCCAACAACAGGTAAAGCCACCACTCCCCCACCCTGCACCTCTCTCCCAGCAGCCCCTCAGCATGTTTCCTGTGCCTGCTCACCCAGGGGGGTGGGCATCTCCTTCACCCCAGGCACCTCAGGCCCTGCCCCAGTCAGCCCTGCTGCCCTCAGTGAGGAGGCTATTTACCTCCTGAGATCCCTCTCTGTTGGGCAGTCAACCATACTGAATGACATCCAGGGTGTCGAGAGGCATTTGCAACAAACAAATGCATACCTGGAGAGCATTCTCTCTGGTGTGGCAGCTCAACAGAGAGCATTTCAGGCTCTGGCCTCAGCACTGATGTCAGCCATTGTCCCTGTGTCCAGCATCCCCCCTCCAACTTCCAATACCCAAGCCCAATCCCCTCTACCTCAGCCTATCCCAAGCAAACCTTCAGACCAGCATGCACCCAAATCACCACACAAAAGTGGCTCAGGCAAACATAAGCACCACTCTTCATCTCACAGGCACTCACACAAGCACCATGCCCATGCAAACACACCAACATCCACTGCCTCCACTGTGTCCCCCTCCTCCTCCTTGTCCACCTCCCCCCCAGTAGCGTCTACACTCATACCTGCATGCACTACATCTTCATCCACTATCTCCATCACCAGCACGCCCATCACTACACTCCCCACTCTGGCAGTCACCACCCCCACAACCATGCACACTTCCCCTGTGTCCTCTCCCAGTGTGTCTGTGGCCCCTCCTCCCAAAGTACTCAAACGCAAGCACCTACCCACCCAACAGCCATCTACCTCACAACAGCATCCATCCCGTGCACCTTCACCAAAACTCAGCAGACGTACACCTCCTACAAAGTCGGCGTCCGCTGTGGTACCTGCAAGTCCCAGGGGATCAAAGGGGGCACCCGTCAGGGCAGCCAGTGTGCCACAGACCCCTGCATAGGGCCAACCCATTCTGCCACCTGCCAAGGTGAAGAAGGGGCCAGCATGCAGCATGGCCAAGAAGCACGACCCACCCAGCAAGGCCTCCTCCAAAACTCAAGCTGCCAGTGCCAAGGTCCCAGCAGCATCTGCCAAGGTGGGAAAGGGGAATAAAACCCAAGGCAAGGCACTTCAGGCCTCGGAGGTTCCAGGTGAGGGACTGGTGCCCACCATCAGTACCGACAGCCCGGCAACCTGTACTGCGGAAAGCACCGCTGCTGGCACCGCCACCTGCACAGCTATCTGCCCCGTCACCTGCACTGCCCCCTGCACCACCACCTGCACCGCCCCTGCAACAACAACTGTCAGCAGCATCATCCCCAGTGGGCAGCCGTCCAAGGCTGCAGAAGACGGCCTGGTGTCTCCCTCCACCACTATCACCACCTGCACCACGGACAGAACCGGCAGCATCCCGGCCGCAGACACCACCGCATGCACTGCCACCTGCACCACCATCTGCACTGCCACATGCCCAGCCAGTGCCACAACAACTGTCAGCAGCAGCATCCCCAGTGGGCAGCCATCAGAGGCTGCAGGAGACGGCCAGGAGCCTCCCACCACAGCTTGAAGCACCACCACCAGCACCGGCACTACCACCAGTTTTTGCAGCCTTAGTCGCCACAGGATGGAGTTTGGCTCTGCCTCCATGGAGTATCATGCTACATGTTCCCTGCAAATCTCGTGCCTTAGACACCCAGGTGAGGGAATGTGAACTGCCACACCCCAAGTGCAGCATCACTGGGCACAATGCCCCCTCCAGAACCAGTGGAGAAATGCATCCACTAGCACTATCCTTGACAGGATGAAGCAGACTGGGCACAAGGCTCTCTCCAGAACCAGTGGAGAAATGCATCCACTATCACTATCCTTGGCAGGATGAAACAGACTGGGCACAAGGCCCCCTCCAGAACCAGTGCAGAAATGCATCCACTATCACTATCCTTTGCATTATGAAGCAGACTGGGCACAAGGCCCCCTCCAGAACCAGTGAAAGAAGCCATCCACTCACCCCCTCCTAGCCCAGATGAAGCACACTGGACACAAGGCCCCCTCCAGAACCAGTGGAAGAAGCCATCCATTAGAGAGACTGTGGCCTTCCACTCCCCAGCAGCAAGCAGTGGGCAAACCAACCACTTGAGAGACTGTGGCTTTGCACTCCCTAGGACCAAGCAGTGGGCAACCCACCCACTTGAGAGACTGTGGCTTTGCACTCCCCAGGACATCGCTGTGGGCATGTTGGCCCCTCCAGGAGCAGTGGCGTAGTACCATCTTCTGGCTGAGGTGCCCCCTTCCTCTTCCCCCTGAGGTTCCTGTGTGTTTTCGACCTGATGCCCCTTGCAGTGTCCTCTCCGTTTTGAGGCAGGAGTCAAGTAGGAAAGTGTACGGCCTTCTGTGCATACTGTAAATATTTGTATATACTGTTTTTTCTAATTGTTAACTATATCTGCATATTTCAAAATATCACTATTTGCTCTCTATTCCTTTTGTACTTGCGTTCTTCCAGGGGGGTTACAGGGTGTAAATGTAATGTTGCTGCATGTTTTTGTGTGTATGTTGTTGTGGGAGAGGGTGGGGGTGGGGTGTTGCATGTGTGTGTCACTCTCTATTTTCTCCCCCCTCCCTTGTGTGCTAGGTGCAGAACTCACCGTGGTCATCGCTGCGCCTCCTGTGATATTCCTCGTGTATGAGAAGATACACCAGAATGGGGAGGACCTGCACCTCAGGCTCCATTGCGTTCTGGTTCTTCATTGAGTGTCGAGGGGGTGAGCGGTTTCCCTTCTGTGTTCTGTTTCCGCCGTGCTTTTGATGGTATTGGTACCGCCCCAGAAAAGATGGTGGATTGGTGGGTTGTGATAGGGTGAGCGGTACATTGTTTTCTGCCTGTCTGTTGGCGGTTACCGTCGTGGTGTTTGTAGCTACCGCCGTGGCGTTTGGACTGTTAAAGTGGCTGGCTGTGTTGGCGATTTCCGCTGTGGTCGTGATCCCATTTTTTTTTCCGCCGGGCCGTATCTGCCGAAAATACGTGACTTACGAGAAACGGAAGCGGATAAGAGAGCATCCCTCCATTATGGCGGATTCCGCTGGGTGGGTAAAGAGACTAGTTGTCAGTACGCTAGTCAGTCGCGATCACCTGACGTGGTTCAATATATAAAGAGGGAACCACAAACTACCCTTCACCTCCACAGAGTCTCATGTGGGAGAGGGGCGGCACCTGGCCCTTGACGAGGTGAGCAGGGAAGGGGGCTGGTGGTCAGAAATATGGGCTGAAAAAAGAACTTGTTAAGAAGTAAGCTGAATGGCACTAGGATGGATGTTACACCCCCTAGTACATGGCTTCTAATCAACATAGACTGTCTGTTCTTTAGTTTTCATTGCATTTTAAAGCTATGTTTTCCCTCTATTTCCTAATAAATATTTCAATGCATAACATTCTGTTTGTGTCTTTAATTGCATCCAAACATCCATTGATATTAGTAAGGGAGATTTAACACTGTGAAGACTTTTGATTGTGACACAAAACTGAAACATGTTTGTCCCATAGATAGAGCCCTACAAAGAGGTTGGAACATCCTGTAATTACTTCACTTGTACTTTGAAGTTTAAGGGCCCAATTCACAATATGAGAACACACCTGTAACAGTAGGTTTTACATTTTTTGGGAATTCACTATTATTTCAGTGGTGTACTGGAAAGATTGTGCCAGACTCAGGTTTCCAGGCATACTACAGCAAATGTGACTCTACCCACAAGGTCCTATTTCCCCAGAGAAGAGTTCTCCATACCTGAGAAGTCGGCAAATGGGGAATATGAAACTCCATGGAAATGCACACAAAAAAAAGATATTCTCTATCCTTCTCTCACACCTCTTCCTTGTGTGTGTGTGGGGGTGGGATGGGGGTGGATGAGCCATTTCCCCTGGATGAAGAACTTTTGCAAGATCTTGCGTGGAGTAAATCTCTGACCATTTCCATGGTAGGAAGCAGTCAGTGAGAAATTCCAAACTTCCAAGGCAAACCATGCCTTGGAACACTCCTTTCCTGCTCCTTGAACAGGATTACAATTGCAGATTCCCATGCACTTGTGGCAGAAAAATCTGCACTCATATAGACATTGACACCTGACAGCCGTCCCTTCTGGAGTTGATGGTTACACAAAAGGTAAATTAAATTGTAAACCAATGTTTATGAGCACATTTACGTTTTTTAATAATTTCCCCAATAGTTATATATCAAATCCTGCATAGAACTTTGATTAGGAATTGAGCTCACACATGCTTATACAATATGAGGAGATTCATTGCTAGTAAAGATCAGCTGTCGCGATTTGTACAGTTTTGTGGCAAAGAGTATACACAAACAGATGCTAGTTTAATTGCTCTATTATCGAAAGAGATTTGCTTTCATAATATCCCGAGCTGGAGCTGATTAATTATGATTTGGAATAAGAATTTTGCTACAAGGACTCTTAGCACCACCTTCTTCTTTTTTCTAACTGATTTGCAGACATTTTAGATGAAGGGCTGAGACAATATCTGACAGGGAAATAGTGGAAGTATTTATCTTTTTGGGAACCAAGGACCCCTGTTGTGACAGACCTAGGGCACTTGGCATAGATACTGAAATTCAAACTGGTTAACAAGCTACAATAAATGGAGTGACCTCTGCCATAAGGTCACCTGCTTATATTGCTTACTTGAGAAGAACATCCTTGCAGCCGCAGTCTGACTCACATCTGTTTAATAAATTGAATATTCAAGATAGCCTAGGTAAGCGCTCTTATGATACTCTAAATATCAATCCATCATCTGGGCCCTGAGTGGTAAGGTCATAACTGTGAAAGCTGAATTAATTACTAGTAAATTTGCATTGATTAACAGTTACGAACTTACATGGATTAGGCTACCTTAGAGAAAAATGTGTGTCTTGGAGAATGTGCCCACTTAAGTGGCTACTATCACCCGTACGGTAATTAATAAAGAATTCACACCTATAGTTTAAATGATGTGCACATGTAGAATAAAGTGTATTAATGATTCACAATAATAAGTCAATGGTATGTATTTGCTTAAATAATAATAGGTATTGATTAATTTCGAGGTTTGGGCCTAGTCGACAGAGCCTCATGCTAAGTTGCATGGCATAAAATGAATGCTTGTAGATGTTTATGAAAGCAGAGAGTTATTGTTGTTCATTGTTCACACTAAGCCGACCAAGCGATTTGTAAATGTTTCAAACTTTCTCATGAGAACTCCATGTTGAAAGGTCCTGCGCTAGAAGTTGATACATTGTAGATTTGATGCATGAGAAGAAGGTGTTCCCAGGTTTCAACAATGGCCGCACTGACTACAGCTAGGATTGCAATTAAAAAGTTATCTGACAATGTTGACGATGGGAACGGGAGTAGAGGAGCCAATCATCGACGTGTGAACAATTGTCTAGTTATAATTTAGATTTAGAATTTAGAGACTATTGGTTCTACTGCGAACATGCGATTTCCTGACCAATTACGGCGTGAGAAGATGCTTTATGGATTTTAGTATATCCAGACTACACCTTGCAGAAGACAGTCAGTTGCTTTTCCATTCCAGTCGCTTTCCATTCTAGCCCATTCCCTGTCTTTTGCAGTCAGTTTAGTAGTTCTATCCCATCCTCTATCCTTTAGTGGTCCCGTTCAATGAGCTGAGCAGTTCCTGATGTTCCTTTCCCTCATAACCATCCTCACAGACTAATTGTGTTAATGCTGATTCTTTAGCTTGATGGCGTTTAAGTTGGTGACGTTAACTTAAAACTCAACCATGGCTGAGCGATTTCCTTTGACTGTCCCGTTGCTGACCAAACAGATGTCCAACAGATGAAGAAATTGCAGCATTCAGGAGAGGTATAACAAAATGTTATTGTTTCTGTTATAGATCTTTGTTCTTTTCTTCTAGGTAACAACCGCTATTTTCATAAAGCCCTAGTTAGATGTTTCCCAAATTAACTTTTGATTAAAATTTCTTTTGCATGAATCCCAAACATGATATTTGGATCAGAGGGTTAGTTAGTATTCCCAATGCATTTACAAATGTTACTAACAAATAATTGATTTTGTTCACCTGTTGAATCTAGATGTATGCTATCTCTGTTGTTCAGTTATTGATGCTATTAATTTGTACTGTAACTCTTAAATGTCTAATCATTAATGTTTTCGTTAAATTGAGATTCTTTCACCGCTTTGGTCAGCCTGTGTTGTTTGTATATGCGTATCATTTGGTTTTGAAACTAATTTATGTGATATTAGCATTGTTGATATAGGAAAATGAACTTTTTAATTTTACTAAAAGGCATGGTTATTCATGGCTGCATGGGTCATGGTGTGTAAAGATTACTGACTCAGAGTTTTGATAATTGATTTGTTCTTCATGAATATGGTGTTGCTGTTTAGCTTATGAGTAAAAATTTTGTACATGGAGGAATCACTCTAAGCGTAGTCAAAAGGCCCATCAAACCTCTAACGCATCCCCTTATAAAAATGACTAAAGACCAAATAAGGCCAGGCGCGCTCACAGGTTTTGGTAGCAGAGGTGGATGGTTAGTCTCCTTAAGAGGCCACCATCATTTTCCAGTTATTGATAGATGAGTCAGATGGTACGTCTCCTTAAGAGGCCACCATAAATATGTCAACTTTGGTAGCAGTAACGGAGTGGTGCGTGTCCTTAAGAGACCACTATGATTTCCATGATATAACACCCATTATACTGTATTCCAGATCTAGTAGTGGAAACAAAAGGTTATGTCTCCCTAACAGCCTACCATGACTTTCCCAAAACCTTGAGTCTGCCAATGCTTGTTTGAAGATGGTCTCAGCGTTCCTAGTGAGAATGTGAATGGAATAGGTTTTGCGCTTGCACGGCTTAAGCAAATCACAGGTTAACTGTTATGTTTGTGAGTGAATAGGGAGTCTGCATACTCTAAATGAGGTTGTTTAAGGAGTTTGTGTACTCTAACGAAGTTATTTAGGGAGTTTGCTTGCTCCAAGAGTGTGTGTAGGGAAGTCTTTGTACTTCACATGTGTGTGGCATTTTGTGCTCCAAAAATTGCCCACGTGGTTGTTGATATACGGACCCTGCAATGGTCTAAGACTCTGGAGTATTGTTGCATGCAGACACTTGGTTTGATGTTGTAATTTGTCTGTTTGATAGGTCAATTGGGCGGTTGACAAACTCAGAGTACGTGTTAAAATGAGTGTTAGTTTTCAACAGAGATGAGCAGTTGAGACTAAAATTTGTTGGTCGAGATTTGCTTGCAAGTCAGGAAAACTGTGATCGAAGGAGTATCTGTTAGAGCTAAAAGCTGCAGTTGAAAATTCAGTAAGGTTTCTGAAGCCATTGCGTTACCTACCTGTAGTAAACAGACAAGTTGTGTATTGATTTTATTTAGTGCTCACAATATTTGAATTAGTTTGATGTGAATCTGAGGTGAGAAAGACAGGCCAAAGGGCTTTGCCAGCCACTGCATGTGTGAGTATGACATCACTAGAGCCATGCTGGGATAGGTTGGTTGGTGAGGAAAGCCACAAACAAATTGGTGGACAACTCTGAAGTGTTATTGGTTGAGAAGACAGACGAAAGGGATTTCGGAATTTAAATTTACTTCCTGATTTGATTGAAGTGTAGAGTAAAATTCAGAAATTACATTTTTCAAAGCATTAAAGAGTGCCCCAAGGGAAAATGTGTTAATTACAGTTAGAATAGGAGAAGTTGCACCACCAGCAGGTACACCCGCCTCTGTTGTATTCGAAGAACAAGGTGCTGCTCCATGTCTTTGGCTAAAACAAAGGAGCAAAGACACAGAGAAAGGAGTTTAGCATTTCCTGCTCATGGAACATTTAATTTGAGTATCTTCGAAAATTTAAGGGGAGTACTGTATGATTCGAAACTTCCTCCAAGACTGCACAATTTGAAGCTTTAGCTATTTGGGAGTTAGTGGCCAGACAGCAACAGCAACAGAAATTTGAGAGAAGAATGAGAAAAGCAGAGAAAACTTTAGCTTAGGCGAGATGGAATAGTGAGCAAAAATTTCAGAGAACTGAGACATTACAGAGAATTAAGATGTTTTCTGCAATTACACAAGAGAGCCAATGCCATGTCAGAAAGAGTACCAAAAATAAGGATTTGTATCCTACTGAGGAAAGGGAGCAGAGTTCAAAACAGTCTAGAAAATCCTTGACCTATAATGAACTATCAGATAATGCCTAGTTTATTTTGCAGCTAAAAGAAGTCATCCCGCCCCATATGCAGGAAATGAGACATGTCCAAGTATTAGTGCAGATCCTACAGCTCCGGTACCAATTAAAACTACACCAAGGCAAGTACAGGTTAGCCACCATGTTCCTTATACCTCCATAATTCAGACACCTATGCCACAGGTTGACATACCAAGAATTTATCCAGATGTACCTATTGTAGATACAGCAACGAGTTTAATGGTTTTGACAGGACAAGCTGCCCAAATGAGAAAGATTTATCAGAAACTGACATTGATTCGGATAGAATCTCTCCTAATTTGCTGCCCCAAATGCAAACTCAGACAATTCCGAGGTACACCCCAATAGCCAAGTCACGGACAAATGCATTTGCACTGACAAGTCAGAATGCAGGGGTAATGTACCCTCAAGACCAAAAGGTCTGACCGTGTTGGTATCTGTTACTATTGGTCCCGTCATACCATTGTTTGCCCAGGGAAACAATAAGAGAAATGAACAGAAGATTTTGAATTCAAGTGTAGAAATGGAAAGGTTTAGGCCCGCATTACAACCCTGGTGGTCGGTGTTAAAGCGGCGGTAACACCGCCAACAGGCCGGCGGACAAAAAATGGAATCACGACCATGGCAGAAACAGCCAACATAGACAGCCCTTTAACACTCCGACCACCACGGCGGTAGAAACAAACACTGCAGCGGTAACCGCCAACAGACAGGCGGAACACAAGGTTCCGCCCACTGTATTACAACACGCCTATCCGCCACCTTTTCCGGGGTGGTACCAACGCTATCAAAAGCACAGCGGAAACAGGACTTGGAACGGAAACCACTCACCTCTCGACACCCAACGAGGAACCAGGACGCCATGGAGCCCAAACTACAGGTCCTGCCCATGCTGGTCTACCTCCTCTTGTTTCAGGAGCAGGAAAGACGCTGGTGACGACCACAGTGAGCACTGCACCTAGCACACTGGGGAGGGGGGAGGGAAAAGAGAGTGACACACACAAATGCAACACGCAACACCCCCACCCCCCACCCTCACTCAACACAACAAACACACAGATACATGCTGCAACATTACATATACACCCCGTCACCCCCTGGAAGAACGCAAGGACAAAAGGAAATGATTGCAACAAGTGTAATCTATTAAATTCAAAAATTAGTATATACAAATGTGTATCCCAACTGCATAGGTCCGGATATAATTGAAATCATTGTCCGTGGATCAGTGTCCCAAAATGCATGGGCGAAGCCCACACAATATACCTGACTCGAAATGGAGAGAACACTGCAGGGGCATCAGATGGAAAATAAACAAGCACCTCAGGGGGAGGGGTACACCACTGCTCCACGAGGGGGCTCCATGCCCACTGCTGTATCCTGGGGAGTGCAAAGCCACAGTCTCTCAAGTCTTTCCAGTGGGTGGTTTGCCCACTGCTTTATCCTGGGGAGTGCAAAGCCACAGTCTCTCAAGTCTTTCCAGTGGGTGGTATGCCTACTGCTTTATCCTGGGGAGTGCAAAGCCATAGTCTCACAAGTCTTTCCAGTGGTTGGTTTGCCATCTGCTTTATCCTGGGGAGTGCAAAGCCACAGTCTCTCAAGTCTTTCCAGAGGGTGGTTTGCCCACTGCTTTCTCCTGGGGAGTGCAAAGCCACAGTCTCTCAAGTCTTTCCAGTGGGTGGTTTGCCCACTGCTTTATCCTGGGGAGTGCAAAGCCACAGTCTCTCAAGTGGATAACAGTCTCCACTGGTTATGGAGTGGGCATTGTGCCCAGAGTGCTTCATCCTGCCAAGGACTGAGATAGTGGATGTGATTCTCCACTGCTTCTGGAGGGGGCTTTGTGCCCAGAGTGCTTCATCCTGCCAAGGATAAGGTGAGGGATGTGATTCTTCACTGGTTCTGGAGGGGGCTTTGTGGACAGAGTGCTTCATTCTGCCAAGGACTGAGGTAGTGGATGTGATTCTCCACTGGTTCTGGAGGGGGCTTTGTGCCCAGAGTGCTTCACATGTAGTATGTCAGGCCCCATTCCCTCACCTGGGTGTGTGTGCCACGAGATTGCCTGGGAACAGGTAGCATCATACTCCATGGAGGCAGAGACACACTCCACCCTGCTGCAACTTCGCCTGCCACCTGCAGGTACAAACAGTGCTGGGAGTCATGCCTCATGTACGCTGGGCAGGGTCCAGGACGTCTCCTGCAGCCTCAGACGGCTGCCCACTGGGGATGATTGCCATGTCAGCTGTGGTGGCACTGTCTGAGTACTTTGCGGGGCTGATGGCGGGGCTTGTGGCGGGGCTTGCGGCGGTGTCTGTGGCAGAGGTGCTGGCGGTGGTGCATGTGTCTGCACCTGTTGAGGGACACAGCAGGACGTCTCCTGCAGCCTCGGATGGCTGCCCACTGGGGATGATGCTGGGGATTGTTGCTGAGGCAGCATACGTGCAGGTGGCAGTGCTGGTGGCGGTGCTGGTGGCAGTGCTGGTGGCAGTGCAGGTGGCGGTGGCCACCGCCGTACAGGTTGATGTTCTGGGTGACAGAAGGGATGACTCTGGTCCCTCATCCTGAGCCACCGTGCCCTGTCCTGAGCTGCTGTTGGGCTTGTGTCCCTTCCCCACCTTTGATGTCGCTGCTGATGCCTTGCCACTGTCCCCTTTTGGCTTGGAGGAGCCCTTACTTGCTGGTAGATGTGGATTCTCCCTCTGGCATGAGGACACCTTCTTCACCTTGGCAGGTGTTGAAATGGCCTGCTCTTTGGCCTTGCTAGGTGGCACACTGGCAGCCCTGATGGGTGGCGTCTGCGATGAGACCAGAGTTGCTGGGACCACTGTGCTTGAGGATTTGGTGGCTGAGGTGCTGGGCTAAGACCTGGACAGCCTGGCCCTAGGGGAAGGACGGGGGGGAGGTGTAGGGAAGAGGTCAAAGTTTGCGAGGAAGAGTTTCTTAGACACACTGGGACGGGAAGATGGAGGGGGTTTGGGAGTGGAGGAAGAGGTAGTGGTTGTGGGAGGTGTACGTTTGCTGAATTTGAGTGAAGGTGCAGGGCCCGGAGGCTGTTGTGAGGTGGATGGCTGTTGGGTGGGTGTGTGCCTGTATTTGTGTAGTTTGGGAGGAGGGCTCACAGAAACACTGGGAGAGGACACAGGGGATGTGTGAATGGTAGTGGGGGTGGTGATTGCACGTGAGCGGTGTGTGGTGATGGGCGTGCTGGTGATGGAGGTAGTGGCCGAGGATGTAGTGCATGCAGGTGTGAGTGGAGACGAGACAGGGAGGGAGGAGAAGGACATGGAGGATGGGGACACAGTGGAGGCAGTGGATGTTGGTGTGTCTGCATGGGGATAGTGCTTGTGTGAGTGTCGGTGGGATGTGTGGTGCTTGGAGGGGGAGGATGGACACAGGGACAATGGCTGCCATCAGTGCTGAGGCCAGAGCCTGAAATGCTCTCTGTTGGGCCGCCTGGCCAGAATGAATTCCCCCAGGTATGCATTTGTTTGCTGCAAATGCCTCTCAACACCCTGGATGGCATTCAAAATGGTAGATTGCCCAACAGTGAGGCCTCTCAGGAGGTCAATAGCCTCCTCACTGAGGGAAGCAGGGCTGACTGGGGCAGGGCCTGAGGGGCCTGGGCGAAGGAGGTGCCCACCCTCCTGGGTGAGCGGGCACGGGAAACACGCTGAGGAGCTGCTGGGAGGGCAGTGCTGGTAGGGGGGGGTGGCGGCTGTACTTGTTGATGCGGTGGGCACAGAGGTGCCCGCCACTGCAAGGGAGCTCCCATCAGAGGAAGAGTCGCTGTCGCTGGTGTCTCCTCCTGTCCCCGTCGTGGAGTTCCCCTCGCCCTCCGTCCCACTGGTGCCTTCAGACTCCATTACTTCACCCTCCAGGGCCATGTGGGATGCAGCTCCCTCCTCCTCCGGTGCCACTGCTCATCCACCAGATGATGCTAATTCATGTAAGAACAGGGTGACAAAACAAAAAAGGGAGGGAAGACAGAAGAGACACATGGTCAATGCATGCAACACCATAACCGCTGGCGGACACAACACACAGGGAGCAGCCCTATGCACTAAACCATGCACTAACAGTGCAGGGGAAAAGCACATGCCCAAGGGGGACTCTGTCTAGACCCATTTCATGCACAGCTGGAACCCATGGGAGCCTGACTAGGTGTAGAGGGCAAATACCACCTTTAGGGTGGGAGTGGGAATGAGCCTGCAAATCAATGGATCTATCTTTTTGCATCTGCCCTGGCCCACGGGAACCCACAGCCCACCACCCCCACCCAGTTACCTCGTCAAGCATGCAGAGTCAGCTGAATGAGAGTGTACTCACCCCCTTGTGGCTGCTGTGATGCCCTTAAGTGCCCATCCAACTCTGGATATGCCACTGCCAGGATCTGGTACATCAGGGGGATCATGGTGCGGCGGGCACCCCTTCCACGTTGGGAGGCCATCCCCAGCTGGGCCTCCACCATCTTCTTGCTCTAGTGGCGCAGGTCCTACCATATTTTACGGCAGTGGGTGCTCCATCTACAGTAGACCCCCAGGGTCCGCACTCCCTTTGCGATGGCATGCCAAATACTCTTCTTCTGGTGGGCACTGACCTGGAGGAAGAGTGAAGTTAGAATGGATGTTACTCTCCCATACACTTCTTCTCACACATTGCCCACAAACCTCCCACCCTGGCCCAGACCTACATACACACACCATCCTCACATGCTGGCCTGTCCCCCCCTCCCTCTTACATCCACGACACTCCATGCAATCATGTGCCATCCACCATGCTCACAGTGTACTCACCTGTTTGTATGTCTGGAGGACCGTACAGTTGTGTGTAATGGGGGAGGACCCCATCCACCAATTTCTCCAACTCCTCCGAACTGAAGGTAGGGGCCCTTTCCCCAGACACTGTAGCCATTGTCGCTTCCAGACACAGGTCACAGCCGCACTTGCAGTGTAGGTCCTCTCCTGTTGAAGGTCAGGTATCAAGTGAGGGAACTGATAGAAAATGGCAGTCACGTCCATGGCGGTGCGTACCGTCACCTCCGGCATACATCATCATTGGCTCCTGGAACCCATAGGGCCCAATGATAACCAATGCTTAATTGCGCTGCAGTCTTCAACAGCCTACTGCGACGGTGTACAATGCCAGCGCAGTTACCTCATTTCCTCTTGTCCCATCTTACATGTCAGGCAGCTGCCATTTCAGGGGGCCACATGGCAGGCCAAATTACTGTGTCACACCTATTTAGGCCAGAAATATGGATAGAAAAAGGCACATGGAGAAAATTTAAAGTTTTTGCTAACCAGCCTTGTGATACCTAAGTGTTGTATGACCCTCTGCTCACCATTCTCCTCCATAGGGCACGTCCGCTGGGGCAGGTGATGAGATGGTGGTATCCTCAGGTGAACAGACCCCTGGTGGACCTGTCGACAATGGAAGACAGACATATCATTATCACTTACAGACTTGATTGTGCAGCAATCCAGGAACTGTGTGCCCAGTTGGAGCTTGACCTGATGTCAGCTATCCGCCATCCCACAGGAATACCCCCTCTGGTGCAGGTCCTGTCTGTACTCCATTTCCTGGCCAGTGGGTCTTTTCAAACAACAGTAGCCATGGCATCAGGGATGTCTCATACAATGTTCTCTAAAGTGTTGTCCAGAGTGTTGTCTGCCCTGCTGAAACACATGTGCAGCTACATCGTTTTCCCTCAGGTGGAGGATTTGCCCACAGTGAAAGATGACTTCTATGCCCTGGGACATATCCCCAACATCATTGGTGCCATTGATGGTACACATGTGGCATTTGTCCCCCCTGCAGGAATGAACAGGGGTACAGAAACCGGAACAGCTACCATTCTATGAATGTGCAGATGGTGTGTTTGGCAGACCAGTACATCTCCCATGTGAATGCCAAGTATCCTGGCTCAGTGCATGACGCTTACATTTTGAGGAATAGCAGCATCCCTTATGGGATGGGGCAACTCCAGAGGCACCGTGTGTGGCTAATAGGTGAGCCTAAAGTCCACACAGTTTCATTTGCTGTCTGGGTATGGGAGATTCACTAATGTTTGGAGTATGTCTAACAGTTGTCCCTTTAATATTTTCAGGTGACTCTGATTACCCCAATCTGTCATGGCTACTGACCACAGTGAGGAATCGCAGGACAAGGGCAGAGGAACGCTACAATGAAGCAAAGGGGCGAACTAGGAGGATAATAGAGCACACCTTCGGCCTCCTGAAGGCCAGATTCAGGAGCCTCCATCTGACAGGTGGCTCCCTATACTACTCACCGAAGAAGGTGTGCCAGATTATCATGGTCTGCTGTATGTTGCACAACCTGGCTTTGCGATGGCAGGGCCTTTTCTGCAGGAGGATGGGCCTGATGCTGGTCTTGTGGAAGCTGTGGAGCCTGTGGGCAGTGAAGAAGAGGAGGTAGAAGAAGAAGATGTAGACAACCGAAACAACATCATCATGCAATATTTCCAGTGGGACACAGGCAAGAAGATGGAACTGCTTCCACATCTCATACTATTTTGGACCTAGCATAAGTCTGCCTTTTTACCTCAGTGTATGGACCCTGACTTGTCACTTTGGCTTTCCATTTCACAGATCTGGGTCCCAATTTGTGCCCTCTGCTATGTTTACTCCTGGCCTACAGCTGTGTAACATTGGTATGTGAACAAGAACATTGGCATTGCTATATTCCAGAGATTTTGCAATTACACATTTGTGAAAGCACAGACTGACTCCAGATTGTTTGGTGATTCAAGGGTGTTTATGTTTGTGCTAATAAGTGGAGGGTGTGTGAAATGGGCTGGGGTGATGGTGGAGGAATGTCCATGGCAGAGTCCAGTCTCTTGGTCTCACAGGTATATTGTCCAATGGGACATAGGAAGGGGAGCAATGGGAGTTTAAGGTGGACAGGCTGACAAAGTGGGACATAAGGGTGACTTTCAGGAGGGTCTTATTTCCGGCGGTGGTCTTGGCAATGTTCTCTGTCTTGTTCCTGGATCTCAGGGACCGTTTGCGGGGTGGTTCTCCTTCTGCAGGGGGTGGGGGTGCTGGTGGCCTGTTGGTCCTGTGGCGGTGCCTCCTGTCCACTAGCGCCGGTGGAGGTGGAGGGCTGTTCATCGTCCAGGCTAGTGTCAGTGGCCCGTTGGTGTGCCACTGTGTCCCTCATGGTGTTGACAAGCTCTTCCAGCACGCCTGCAATGGTGACCAGGGTGGTGTTAATGGACTTCAGGTCCTCCCTGAACCCCGGGTAGTGTTCCACCTGCAGCCACAGGGTCCCCTGAAACTTGGCCAGTACCGTGCCCATGGTCTCCTGATGGTGGTAAGCTCCCATGATGTTGGAGAGTGCCTCGTGGAGTGTCGGTTCTCTGGGCCGTCCTCCCCCTGTCGCACAGCAGTCCTCCCAGCTTCCCTGTTATCCTGTGCCTCTGTCCCCTGAACTGTGTGCCCACTGCCACTAACCCCAGGTCCCTGATTTTCTTGGGTTGGTGGGTTTGCCTGGGTTCCCTGTAGTGGTGGACACACTGCTGATTGATGTGTCCTGGGGACAGAGGGATGGGCCTGCTTTGATGGGTGCTGTGGCGGTGTTTCCTGAGGGGGGAGGTTCTGTGGTGGTTTGGGACTGTGTCAGGGGAACCGACTGTCCCGAGGTCCCTGATGGGCCGGGCTGGTCATCTTAATCCAGGCGTGCAGAGCTGCTGTCATCACTGTGGGCGTCTTCTGTGGGGGTACTGGATATGTCTGGCACCTCCTGTCCGGTGACGTTGGGAATGCGTCCTGTTGGGGTGTAAATGCATAGTTATAGTATCTGTGTGTGCCATCTTGTGCATTGGGTGAGGTACCCTCTCCTCCTGTGCTTGCATCATTGTGTTTGCCCTTTTGTGATAGTTGGTTTGGGGTCTTTGTGGGTATCTATACTGGACATGCTTTGGTGACGGTGGTCCATGCATAGTTGTTGCATGCAGGGCCTTGGTATTGAGATGTGTGGGTTGTGATAGTGGGACATATGTGAGATGATGGAGTGATGGGAGTGAGGATAAGGGTGGGGGTATGTGATGGCATGCAGTTGGGGTGTGGGAGATATGGTAGTAAAGATTTGACTTACCAGAGTCCAGTCCTACTGCTACTCCTGCGAGGCCCTCAGTATGCAGTATTGCAAAGACTTGCTCCTCCCATGTTGTTAGTATTGGGGGAGGAGGTGGGGGTCCACCACCAGTCCTCTGTACAGCAATCTGGTGTCTTGAAACCATGGAACGCACTTTCCCCCATAGGTCGTTCCACCTCTTTCTGATGTCATCCCGTGTTCTTGGATGCTGTCCCACTGCGTTGACCCTGTCAACGATTCTCCGCCATAGCTCCATCTTCCTTGCAATGGAGGTGTGCTGCACCTGTGATCCGAAAAGTTGTGGCTCTACCCGGATGATTTCCTCCACCATGACCCTGAGCTCTTCCTCTGAAAACCTGGGGTGTCTTTGAGGTGCCATGATGTGGTGTGGGTGATGTGTGAGGTGCTGTCTGTTGTGATGAATGGGGGGATGTGTTGGTGTGTCTTCTTTGAGGTACGTGGATGTTGTATAAGTGATGGTGTTGTGTGTCTGTGGATGCTGGTGTTGTGTTTGCTAATCTCTCTCTCTGGCCTCCTTCCAAATTTTACGTTGTAAGGGTTTGTGGGTAATGTGGGTCTGTGTTGTATAGTGGTGTGAGTGTGTGGGTGTGGTGTGTGTATGTGTATCAGGTGTGTGTATTTCGAATTGTCCAATGTGGTTGTGTTTTGTAAGTGTGTGTGTATTTTGAGCGCGGTGGTGTGTAGCGCCAATGGATTACCGCGGTTGAAAGACCGCCGTGTTGATTCAGGGGTTGTGACAGTGTGGGTGTATTCCTGTTGGGGTGATGGTGTGGGGGTTTGGTATCGCCAGTTTATCACTGACCTTTGGTGTGGCGGACTTGTGTGGGTGTCTGTATTGTGACGGATTCCGAGATGTGGTTCGTAATACCTGTAGCGGAATTCCGCCACCGCAACGGAATGTTGGCTGTCTTCAGCATGGTGGAAAGCGGGATTTACCACCAGGGTTGTAATGAGGGCCTTAATGTAAATACAAGAGTTATGTCTCAGGTGAAGCAGACATTTTACATGACCTTAATTGACTTGAGTTATTCTAGGACTCCACCGAATATTCTGCGGTGATCAGACATCGTTCCTAATTCATTTTCAATGACACCAGAGACTCTATGCGCAACATTGCAACAAGTGCCCAATGTGAGCAATAACCGTATCTCGTTACAAGGTTTGACAGCCCAACAATTAACGGAATGGCTGGAAAAGCTGAATAGCACACCAGGAGATTCAAATGGAGGCAGTCCACTAAATTTGACCAGGCTTAAATTAGAAGTAGAAGAATTAATTGAGGGAACAATTGGATTGAACAGACTCAACTCATATAGGGAAGATGAGTTGAACGTTTTGTGCAAACTAATTACCAACAAAGCAGGATTGGTATATCAGAAATTAGCAGACCTGGCAGATAAATACGACATGGAGATTGAGAAAACAAAGCATTTGAGAATAAGTTACAGAATAGAATTTTACTCAAAAGACATTGAGAACATGAGAATACCAGGAAGGAAAATTCACATTAGGGAATTTATCCAGAGCATTCAGACATGGGGAGCATTAGACAAATGGGAAGACAGATGGGTAACGAAATGAGACAAGAAGAAAAGGGATTCTGCAAACCTAACTGCCAGTATGCAGCAGGCTGATAACCCATTAAAATATTATCAATGAGAGAGATTCCAGGAGGGATTTTTGTCCATGTCCCTTGGAGCAGAAGCAACATTCTGTCATTCACCAATGATCACACCAGGTTGAGAGAAAAACCAGTGACATGGTACCAGCAAACTGGCAGGTTTGTGAAACTTGCCTGAGGGAGGATTTAAACACTCTATTGGAAACAGTGGTTCCAGCTGATTTATAGGTTGAATGCAAAAGAAGCGTAGATTGGCTGATCACAGAACCTCCATGAGATCTAGCTATAGGGACTCCATCTCCTGATATAATGAAATATTACTATAAGGTGGTTGAATTTTTGAAAATGAGAATTTCTCCCAAGAATATCGATTGCCAGAGAATAGACAGGACAGCTCAGGAAGGAACAGAGTCCATACATGCGTAATATGAGAGACTGTTGCAGGCATTCAAACATTACAGTGGTACTGAAACAATTGAGACGAAAGACGTAATTTATTTTGTGTTTCAGGATTGAGACCTGAAATTAGCCAGATGATTAAGAGTCATTTGATTAATTGGCAAGCAAAGCCAATTGATGAATTACTGCAGTATGCCAAGTACTGTAGTGATGAGATTGAACTGAAGCAGAGAAAGTTGAAACAGAAAGCAATGGTGATGCAAATTAAAGTAGCACAATCAGAAATGCAAGGGAGTCTTCTGCAGCAGCAGCAGGGAAACATGTGATTTCAGAATCAGGTGGAAGGTAGAGGTCGAGGTCGAGCTCGAGTTGGCATTGGAATTGTGAACCATGGTATTGATTTGAATACAGTAGTTGCCCAGAATGATATCCAGGCTGTTTCGAAGCTGACTCCGTATCTACTATCTCAAAGTGAGAGATAGTGAGTCCAAGGGTTCCCGTTAGAGGTTAACAGTGGCAAAATTTGAAAATACTAATGCTCTATTTTGTAGTAGTGTGGTTGAGCAGTTAGGCTATTCAGAGGGTAGTGTTAAGCATGTGTTGTTCACACACAGGCAATAAATGGGAACACACACTAAAAGACTTAACTCCAGGCAAATAGGTTTTTATATAGAAAAATATTATTTTCTTAATTTATTTTAGAACCACAATATTCAGAATTCAAGTAAGTACATAGATTGGAAGGTACTTGGCACAGGTAAATATGGAACTTTGAATTAAAACAGTAATGCACACATTTTTTGCAAAAATGGCAATAAGCTATGTTAAAAGTGGACACAGTGCAAAAATCAACAGTTCCTGGGAGAGGTAAGTACAAGTTAGTTTATCAGGTAAGTAAAACACTTAAAAGTTAAGTCTCCAGAGGCATAGGCAGCCCATCATTGGTGGTTCAAGTTAACCCCAAACACCCAGTACCAGCAACACAGGGCCAGTCAGGGGCAGAGGTCAAAGTAGGGCCCAAATCACATAGGTGCCTATGGAGACTAGGGGTGCTCTGGTTCCAGTCTGCTAGCAGGTAAGTACCTGCATCCTCAGGGAGCAGACCAGGGGGGTTTTGTAGAGCACTGGGGGGGTCACAAACAGGCGCACAAAGTACACCCTCAGTGACACAGGGGAGGCCAGGTGCAGTGTGTGAAGTAGGTGTCGGGTTTCAGGTTGAAATCAATGGAGAGACTCGGGGGTCACTCTGGCGATGCAGGCAAGGTACAGGGGGGCTTCTCAGGCCAGCCACTGACCGGGCAACAACGAGGGCCACCTGCTGGTCACTCCTGCACCGGTAGTTGGTTTCTCTTGGGCCTGGTGGCTGCGGTTCAGTGCTTCTTCCAGGCATCGGGTCCTTTATTACCGGGCAGTCGCGGTCAGGGGGAGCCTCTGGATTCTCTCTGCAGGCGTCGCTATGGGGGTGCAGGTAGGCCATCTCAGGGTGTCCATGTTGTTGGAGTCACCTGGGGGTCCTCTCTGCAGTGTTGGTTCTTCTTTACACGAGCCAGAGGCATCGGGTGTAGAGTGTTGGGGACTCACGCTTCCGTACTGAGGCTGGAGTCCATTTAAAGTTGGTTTCTTCTTAGTTGCTTGGACAGAGCTGCTGTCCACAGGAGTTTCTTGGTCCTTTGGGTGCCGGACAGTCTTCTGAATCAGCAGAGGTTGCTGGTCCCGCTGGATGCGTCGCTGTTGCAGGTTCTTTGAGTCTGGAGACAGGCCGGTAGAGCTGGGGCCGAGTCAGTTGTCATCTCCGCCGTCTCTGCGGGGCTTTCAAGTCAGCAGTCCTTCTTCTTGTTTCAGGTCATCAGGAATCTGTTTTCCTGGGTTCAGGGTCGCCCATAAATACTCAATTTAGGGGTGTGTTTAGGGCTGGAGGGCAGTAGCCAATGGCTACTGTCCCTGAGGGTGGCTACACCCTCCTCTGGCCACCTCTCTATGGAGAGGGGGGCATATCCCTAATCCTATTGGGGGAATTCTCCAAAGCAAGATGGAGGACTTCCTAGGGCAGGGGTCACCTCAGCTCAGGACACCTTAGGGACTGTCCTGGCTGGAGGGTGACTCCTCCTTGTTTTCTTCATTATCTCCTCCAGGCTTGCCACCAAAAGTGGGGGCTTTGTCCTGGGGCATGCATCTCCACTAGCTGGAGTGCCCTGGGGTGCTGTAACACCAAGCTTGAGCCTTTAAGGCTCACCGCCAGGTGTTGCAGTTCCTGCAGAGGGAGGTGTGAAGCACCTCCAGCCAGTACAGGCTTTGTTCCTGGCCATAGAGTGCACAAAGGCACTCACCCCATGTGGCCAGAAACCCGTCTGGATGTGGCAGGCTGGCAGACACTGGTCAGCCTAGCACTAGTAGTTGGGCTGGTATACAGGGGGCATCTCCAAGATGCCCTCTGTGTGCATTTCTCAATAAATCCCCCACTGGCATCAGTGTGGATTTATTGTGCTGAGAAGTTTGATATAAAACTTCCCAGTATTCAGTGTAGCCATTATGGAACTGTGGAGTTTGTGTTTGTCAAACTCCCAGACCATATACTCTTTATGGCTACCCTGCACTAACAATGTCTAAAAAATGGCTTAGACACTGTGCCTTCATCTGTGGTATAGTGCACCCTGCCTTAGGGCTTTAAGGCCTGCTAGAGGGGTGACTTACCTATACCACAGGCAGTGGGTTGTGGGCATGGCACTCTGAGGGGCATGCCATGTCGACTTAGGGGGTCATTACAACCCTCGCTAATGGTGTGAAAGCGGCATTAAGACCTCCAACAGGCTGGCGGTCTTTTTTTAGTATTATGACCATGGCGGTTACCGCCATGGTAATCCGCCGCTTCCCCGTTCCACCCGCCAAGGCAGATACGACCGCTGGGCTGGAGACCTGGGTCTCCAGCCCGGCGGCAGTGACAATACAGCCACCGGTATTGTGACCCGGCTTACCGCCGTGGATTTCCAGCGGTAGGAACCGCCATGAAATCCATGGTGGTAAGCACTATCAGTGCCAGGGAGTTCCTTCCCTGGCACTGATAGGGGTCTCCCCGACCCGACTCCCTCCCCTACACCACCCACCACCCCCCAAAGGTGGCAGGGCCCCCCTCCCCACCCCGACCCCCAACATTACCTTATACATACACACCCGACACGCACGCAGGCACCACCAGCACACATACACGCACACACACCGACATACATGCCAACATCCACACACACACTCAGACACGTACACCCACATTCACACATTCACGCACACATCCATACAGACATACATACAGACAGACATGCACACATTTCCGAAACACGCAACACCCCCGCAAGCATACACGCACTCACACACCCCCCCTACATACACAGACGCACACCCCCATGCACCCACACAACACACAACACCCCCCACCCCCCTCCCCTAACGGACGATCGACTTACCTGTTCTGTCGATCCTCCAGGAGGGGACGGAAGTCATGGAGGCAGCTCCGCCAACACCACACCGCCAACAGAACACCGCCGCGCAGAATCACAGGACGTGATTAGCTCGGCGGTGTTCTGTTGGCGTGGCGGTGGAGGTGGAGCAACCTCCACTTCCCTGCCACCCGCAAGTATGGCTGTTGGCGGCTCTCTGTCAGAAAAACGACGGAGGGCAGCCAACGGTCATAATACGCCGAGCGGCAAACCGCCACTACTGGCGGTCTTCCGCATGGCGGTCCCTCGGCGGTCTTCTTAAAAGACCGCCGAGGTTGTAATGACCACCTTAGTCTTTTTCTCCCACCAGCACACACAAGCTGTGAGGCAGTGTGCATGTGCTGAGTGAGGGGTCCCCAGGGTGGCATAATACATGCTGCAGCCCTTAGAGACCTTCCCTGGATACAGGGAACTTGGTACCAGGGGTACCATTTACAAGGGACGTATCTGTGTGCCAGGGCTGTGCCAATTGTGGAGACAAAGGTAAAGTTTAGGGAAAGGACACTGGTGCTGGGGCCTGGTTAGCAGGGTCCCAGCACACTTTCAATCATAACTAGCATCAACAAAAGGCAAAAAGTTAGGGGGTAACCATGCCAACAGTGGCATTTTCCTACACAGGCTATGAAAGGAACCTTACCTTGTCACGCTTTCAGAGGCTTCAGACATTGGAAGCAGGAGTGTCCGATGCTACGACAGGAAGGTGTTGTCCTGCAGATGAATTATATCAATTCTTTTCCAAACATGAGAGGACCAAGAATGAGAGGTCAAATTTTGGTTTCCAAAACAATGTGAATCAGGTGCAACAGACTCAAATGCCAAGTTTGTAGATCCCACGGTCACAACAAATGCAACCCCAAGTTCAAATGGTACCAAGGCAACAAATTCAGATACCTCAAGCCCCAATGGATCAGCAGCAAATGATTCTTCCTCAGCAGGGCACAGGTCAATGGTTTAATGTGAGTAATAACACAATAGACCAATACCCGTTAGACAGTGAAGATAAAAGGAATGATGACTGGGCGAGTGAAAGTTCAGATGAAGAAGAATGCATGTTAGCAGCTTCATTAGAAGTAGACAAGAAAGGACCTTATGTGAAGGGAAAGGTGATGGGTTACAAAGTCTCATTGCTAGTTGATACAGGAGCTACACGCTCTACTGTGAGAGGTGCAGAAGTCCCTAACCTAGCACCTTCAGGGAAAACAGTACAAATTGTAGGAGTTACAAACCAGTATTTGACAAACCCGATCACAGAACCAGTTACAGTTAAAATTGGACATTTCAAAGGATTACACAAATTCATCGTTTGTGACTCGAGTCCGGTTTATCTATTAGGAAGAGATTTGCTATGCAAAACGGGATGTTCGATTACCTGTTCAAATGATGGGATTGCCATGCAGACAAATAGTGATGATGAAGATGATCAATTTGAGGCAACAGATTGTGACTTGTGAATGAAGAGTACCCCCTAATCAGTTTCTTTCCTGTTTTTACAGTTCAAAATCTTCCTTCCAAAAGGGAAAAGTCAAAATGAAAGTATGGGATTTTTCAGAGAAAGATATTGGTCTAATTAAAGGACTTGAGACAGTTAAAGTCCCAGTCAAACCAAATGCAATTTTTCTCCAGATTCCCCAGTACCACATGACACAGGATACTATTGAAGAGATTGTCCATATAATTGCAGAATTTGTAAGGCAAGGTGCCTTAAAAGAAGTATTGAGCACCCCATTTAACTCATCTATAATGAGATTGCGGAAGCCATGTAGGAAATTTTGGCTTGTTCAATATTTGAGGAAAATCAATGATATTGTGATTAACTGTTGTGCAATAGTGCCAAATCCAGCAGTGATGCTATTTCAGATTCCATGTGGTTCTCAATTGTTCACCGTAGTGGACCTATCACAAGAATTCTTTGCTGTACCTCTTCACGAGGATAACCAGTTTCTTTTTTGTTTTAAATTCCTTGATCGCATATATTGTTGGTGCAGAATTCCTCTAGGTTTTCAGAGTCACCGTTTATCTTCAATCAGATACTGAAGAAGAATCTGGAGTAATTGGAAATGCCTTTCCAATCAACATTGGTTGAATACATTGATGATTTGTTGGTCGCTTCACAGACGAAGGAAGAGTGCAGGCAAGATACTATTGCCTTAATAAATAATTTGGGAAATAACGACCATAAAGTGTCCCTGGCAAAATTACAGTATTGCTAGAAAGAAGTAAAATATTTGGGACACCAAATTGAAAAGGGAGCTAGAAAGATTTCCAGAGAGGGAGTCACAGCCATATTACAGATGAATCCCCCTGTTACGCAGAGAGATGTCACGAGGATCTGGGAATGGTGATCTACTGTTGCCAATGGATTCCCAATTTCTCAATCACTTCAAAGCCATTGCAGAAGCTGACTCACAAAGAAGTTACTGAATCCCTAGAGTTAGACAAAACTTGCATGAAAGCCTTTACTGAGTTGAGAGAAAGTCTGTGCAAAGCTCTGGCATTGGGAATGCCTGACTACACAAAGCCATTTGTGTTGTTTTTTCATGAGCATGATGCATGTTCCTTATTGGTTTTGACTCAGGTTCATGGTGGTGTAAACCACCCTTTAGCGTATTTTTCAGCTACTTTGGACCCAGTTGCAGCAGCATTACCTGGCTGTTTGTGAACTGTAGCAATAGTTGGATTGAGCCTCACTGAGAGCATTGTGATTGGACATCCCTTAACTGTTTTGGTCCCTCACTCCATTGAAGTTTTGCTTACCCGAACCAAGACCCAACATCTACCAATTGCGAGATTGACCCGATACGAAACAGTAATTTTGTGGTCTCCAAATGATACTCTGAAAAAGTGTACAGTGCTTAACAGCAGCAACCTTGCTTCTGAAAGAAAATGTTGAAATTGATAAATTGAAAGAAGTTGAACATGACTGTCTGGAGGTTACTGATTTGTGCACAAAACCTAGACCTGATATTCAAGATATCCGATTGGAAGAAAATTACCAAATTATTTTTGTTGATGGTTCCTGTTTAAGAGATAACATGGGAACATTATAAGCAGCATATGCTGTGTGCACAATTTCTGGTATACTCAACGCTTCCTGGCTTTAAAGAGTGTATTCTGCACAAGTGGCTGAATTGCTAGCTCTTACTAGAGCATGCCATGTCTTTGCCATCTTAAAGTTACCATTTATACAGAAGGCCGGTATGGATTTGGGGTAGTCCATGATTTTCAGTCAACTATGGTCACAGAGAGGTTTCCTGACCTCTTCTGGTTCGCCTGTTAGAAATGAGTATAGAATACATGATTTGTTACAAGCTTTGAAAATGCCTGAAAATATTGGTGTGGTGAAATGCAGTGCACACCAGAAGTCACAACATTTTGTGTCAATGGGAAAAGGATATGCAGATCAAGGTGCAAAGTTTTGCGCATTAAATTGTATATCTTTCAAGGACAAATGGGAATTATTACCTGAAGAAGATATTTGTACGAATTATGTTTAAACTGTGATTGGCACTTGGGAAGACCTGAAAGCTCTCCAAAAAAATGTTGATAAAGATGAGAAGAAAATGGGCGATAATTTGAAATGTCTACAGAGAGAAGATGACGTTTGGATTTCAGGGGAGGGCTGAATAGTCCTGCCAAATAACTTGTTGACTCAAATGACTAGATACTACCATTGGTCAAGCACATTTTGGGAGGGATGCCATGATTTGCACTTTTAATCAGTTTTGGTTTAATCCAGGATTTAGACAGGTGGCCGAAGCAGTTTGCCACCTTTTGTATCATCTGTCAACAGATGAACGTGGGTAAAAGGACAGTGGTTAATATGAGCCAAATCCGAAGAGCAGGAGGTCCATTTAGCAGAATGCAGATGAATTTTATTGAGATGCCTGTGTGCGGAGGATTGAGATATGTGCTGGTGATGATTGTTTGCATTTTTAGTCACTGGATTGAAGCTTACCCCACGCGAAGAAATGACAGCCTTACTGTAGCAAAATTATTGCTTCTGGAACTGATACATCGCTTTGGTTTTCTGGTCTGTTTAAAATCAGATAGAGGAAGTCACTTCAATAATGAAGTAATTAAATTACTATGTTCAGCCTTAAACATTGAGCAGAAGTTGCACTGTAGCTACCAACCTGAAGCATCAGGACTTGTACAGCAAATGAATGGTACCCTGAAGTCAAGACTTGCAAAAATGTGTGCATCCACAATTCTGAAATGGTCAGACGCACTACTGATTGTTCTTATGAGTCTAAGAAACACACCCGACAGGAAGACTGGACTGTCACCGCATGAAATCCTCATTGGCGGAGCAATGAGGTTGCCAGTGGTTCCTGCCAATGCTCTTGTGAACATAGCAGATGATATGGTGTTGGACTACAGCAAGGGTCTGGCTGATGTGGTTCGCTCTTTCTCTCATCACGTGGAGGCCACAACTTTGCAACCATCCCAAGACCAGAGGCACAACCTGAGAGCTGGTGTCTGGGTTGTGATATGAAAACACATGAGGAAGACTTGTCTGGAGCCCAGATGGAAAGGGCCTCACCAAGTAGTACTGGTTACTACTACTGCTGTGAAGTGTGCAGGAGTCCCGAACTGGATTCATGCCAGTCATACTCTGAAAGTACTGTGTCCATTGGACAATGAAAAAGAGTTGTTGAGAGTATCAACAACAACGGGACAAACTCCAGAACCTCAGAAGGAAGCTGGAGAATCAGAGACAGACTTGGAGCAGACCAAAGAGAATCCAGGTACTCCTGTAAGAGACGAGATGGAGGACCTACAGGAGAATGATATTGAACCAACCTCAATTGAGGTAGCAGGAGATTCTAGTCAGACGAGGGCTCTCCCAGAAGTAGACATACTCGAAAGACAAGTAGCGCAACCTACAGACCTGGTGGAAGGAGTTGAGATAGATTAAATTCAAACCAATCGGATTCCTCCAAAAGAAGTTGCAGGTACATCAAGTCAAAATCCAGCAGAAGAAGAAGAAACTGATAGTCCAACATTAAATAGAACATTAACCAAAGGTTCACTGAAAGGAGATAAGTGGCCGAAATCACAACCTAAGAGAAAAGAATTGATTACAGTGTCAACAATGGAAGAAGAAGTAGACACCACAAGAAAAGAAGATCTGAGTGATGGAGAATTAAGTGGAGATCAAAGGCTGAAAAGAAATTGAATTGAAATCAAAGGTACACAGGTCCTGAATGGGCCTATGCAACAACTAGTGATTGGCACAGTGAATTTTTGTCATTTTGTTTTGACCATGAAATTCCAGGTCAATATTTTGGCACGTGAAGTTGGCCAATGAACTAAACTTTGAGAATCCTGAGCAACTGAAAGAAAGAGAGAGACATTGAAAATAACCGGAAAGGACTTTTGAAATAATCTGAAACCGATTTTGACAACAGTTACTGATTTTTGACAAAGAAGTTCTGGAAAAGAGACTGAACGCTGTAAATAATTGCAAAGAAGATTTTTGTTTTGCTGCATATTTGCATTAATTTTTTCCTTTTTCTCCTCCTAATTTCTGATTCTTTAAAGATCATGAGTAACGACAACAAACAGATTAGAAGTAGTTGCACATACTGAGGTATTGGATTAGCAATTGTGTGTAAGATAGTATGTTTGCTATTGAATGTGAGTTTGAATTTTCTCAATAAAGCGGTAGCCAATCTTAACTCTGCTTTAGAAACTAGTACTACACTTACAGAGTTAGACAAATTTAGAAACGATGAGATGTATGTACCCGTAGATATTTCACAAGGAGATCTTTCTTCAAATGTTTTCTATCGCTTATTGCGTGAATATGTTGAAACAATTAATGTGAGAGAATGTTATTTTTACACGCAAATTCCTTCATCAGTAGAGAAAGGGATAACCTATCACAGCTTCCCACTAATATATGTAATTAGTTGCAGTCATTTATTAACAAGGTTCTATAACAAAGAATACATACAGTATTTTTAGTCAAATCATGAAATGCTGTTTGCATTAGTTCCTACTATTAAATACCTGAGTAGAATGGCTAAGGAAAATAATATAGAATTATTTAGAGGTTTCTTTGAACCTACATTGATATTTGGCACAGCTTATGTTCATCGTAACAATATAACACGCTTGCTTACACCAACAGAAAAGAGTTTCTTAGACCAAACAGATGACAGGATAAGGGATTCATAAAAAGGGCATTTAGAAATGACTATGCATTTAGTGAAATCAAAACACAAGGGAAATTAGCTCTAGATGCACTACATGTAGGGAAGCTTTGATTATATAGGCCAAAGTCTAGAACTGATACATTGTTTGTAGGAACAAGGGAATGCAGACGTGTTTCTCTTCCAGCGTAAATTGTCTTTCATGTTAAATGGACAAGACCCAGTCATTCCAGGGGTTTATTACATGTGTGAACCAAAGGCTTATTACCATCTCCCGAGAGGATGGTATGGCACATGTTACTAGGGAATAGTTTTCCCAAAAATGTATCAATTTGAAAGCTTAAATGAGACACCTAAACTGAATGAATTACACCTTGCTAGACCAAAGAGAAAATCTTACTCTGGCATAATTGGAGATATATTTGGAGCAGTGATTCCATCAATGGGAGTTATCCTAAATTCCATGAAAATTCGAAAGTTGTCATTGTTGCACATTTATTCCTAACAGTAGCAGAGACATTAGAGGCTTTACTAACAATATTAGCTCTGACTTAGAAGTTCTGAAAGAACCTGGAGTCTGGGAAAATGTTGGCAAAGGTTTTGCTTCCATTGCTTGGCTGGGCAAACTAGGGAAAGGTATAATCATGAAAATAATGCAGATAATGTTGATTATTATAATTTGTATCATTCGATTATGGGGAATTCATAAATTGTGCACTGTGATTAAAATGCAGAAGTTGAAAAATGATCAGAGAAGGGAAACAAATTAAATTAGAAAGATACTTTAGAGAAAATTAGGAAGGAAAGAAATGTAAAAGGTTATAATGAAAGAAACACTTAGGTTATCAAAAATTGTGATGTGTGGTGTAAAGTGTGAAGACACATTTAGTCATGAGAGGAGGGATTGTGAATGCTGAGTTAATTACTAATGCATTTGCATTGATTAATAGTTAATAGTTAATAATTTACATGTATTAGGCTAACGTAGAGAAAATTGTGTGTCTTGGAGTATGTGCCCACTAGAGTGGCCACCGCCACCTGTACGACAATTAATAAAGAATTCACACTTATAGTTTAAATGATGTGCACATGTAGAATAAAGTGTATTAATGGATCATACTAATAATTCGATGTTATGAATTTGCTTAAATAATAATAGGCATTGATTAATTTGAAGGTTTGGGTCTAGTTGACAGAGCCTCATGTTAAGTTGCATGGCATAAAATGAATACTCGTAAATGTTTGTGAAAGCAGAGAGTTAATGTTGTTCATTGTTCACACTGAGCCGACCAAGCGATTTGTAAATGTTTTAAACTTTCTCATGAGAACTGTTTGTTGAAATGCCCTGCACTAGAAGTTGATACTTTGTAGATTTGATGCGTGAGAAGAAGGTGTTCCCAGGATTCAACAATGGCCGCACTGACAACAGCTAGGATTGCAACTGAAAAGTTACCTGACAAAGTTGACGATTGGAATGGGAGAAGAGGAGCCAATCATCTGCTTGTAAAAGATTGTCTAGTTATATTTTAGATTTAGAATTTAGAGACTATTGGTTCTACTGAGAACATAAGATTTCCTGACCAATGACGGTGTCAGAAAATTTGCTATGGATTTTAGTAAATGCAGACTACACCTTGCAGATGAGAGTCAGTTGCTTTTCCATTTCAGACACTTTGCATTCTAGCCCATTCCCTGTCTTTTGTCAGTCAGTTTAGTAGTTCTATCCCATCCTTTATTCATTAGTGGTCCAGTTCGAGGAGTTGAGCAGTTCCTGATATTCCTTTCCTTCATAGCCATCCTCATAGAGTAATTGTGTTAATGCTGATTCTTTAGCTTGATGCCTTTTAAGTTGGTTCAGTTAACTTAGAGCTCATCCGTGGCTGAGACATTTCCTTTTACTTTCCTGTTGCTGACGCTGATTAAACAGATGTCCAACTGACAAAGAAACTGCAGCTTGCTAAACCATTCAGGAGAGGTATTACAAAATGTTACTATTTCTGTTATAGATGTTTGTTCTTTTCTCTTAGGTACCAACCGTTATTTTGATAGAGCCCTACGTAGATGGTTTTTCAAATTAACTTTTGACTAAAATTGCCTTTGCATGAAGCCCAAACATGCTATTCGGATCAGAGGGTTTGTTAGTTTTCCCAATGCATTGACAAATGTTATTAACAAATAATTGATTTTCTTTATCTGTTGAATCTAGATGTATGCTATCTCTGTTGTTCAGTTATTGGTGCTATTAATTTGTACTGTAACTTTTGAAGGTCTAATCATTAATTACTTAAATTGAGATTCTTTCATAGATGTGGTCAGCCTGTGTTGTTTGTATATGCATATCATTTGGTTTTTAGATTAATTTATGTGATGCTAGCATTGTTAATATAGGGAGATAAACTTTCTAATTTTACTAAAAGACAGGGTTATTCATGGCCGCATTGGCCATGGTGCGTAAAGATTACTGACTCAAAGTTTTGATAATTTATTTGTTGTTCATGAATATGTTGTTGCTGTTTAGTTTATGAGTAAAGATTGTTTACATGGTGGAATCACTCTAAGCATAGTTAAAAGGTCCATTGAACCTCTAACGTGTCCCCTTATAAAAATTACTAAAGACCAAATAAGGCCATACGTGCTCACATAACTGAAAAGATCAGTTTCTCTTATGGGCTAATAAAAAACCGTTTTGCCCATGCTTGTGTCCAGGGGTCACATTACAAGATTCAAGTAAAAAAACAATGCAAATGTTGTGCACCAATAGTCAGGGCTGAAACTGTCCTCAGCACATGTGGCCAGATAGCATCCAGCCAAGCTTACTGCAGAATTCTGGTTACCATGGTCTCTGTTTTTGTTGGATTCTACATGCCAAGGCTGCTATTGAACACTACAATTACATTATTACCAGTCTTTGAGATATACTGAGGCACCCTCTTTTTAAGATATGTTCCTCCTTTTTGGCCACTTGAACACTGAAAAACATTGCATTTTAACGTTTGCAAGAGAGGGTAACTATCAGCTACATGTTTAAAGTGTTATTGTGAATACTGATATGTTTATCATAGGTTGAGTGCCAGTCCCTCCAATTATCTATTTCAAGTGGAACAATTACAATTGTCAAAACGCTGATGAATCTTGGCAGCTTAATTTTGTCATAGTGTATTTATTTAATAATATATATTATACATCAATGATGCATTTGTACACTTTTACAATAGTCAGCAATCACAACGTCACACTTGCTCACAAATTTATAAACGTATTTCGATTTTACATTTTTAGAAAGCAACTCTGATTCAGTTGTACACAAAATATTGTCTTGCAGTCAGAAGTTCTAACATTCTTGATTTTCAAAGGAGTCCGAATTCTAAGCTATATTCACACTTATTTCATGAACCCATATGTTACAATCTAATATACTTTACAAAACTGTCAATGCGAATAGTTACACAAGAATAATACACCCACTAAATACTTGATTGTCGAGAGAGTTAAATTATCTTTTAATAACATACTAAACAGAACACCCAAAGACTTTCATTTAGTGATCATGTCACTAAAGAAAAAACATAGTTACTGTGCAATCAAAATATATTGTTTATTTTTTTCACCTTTTTACGTGACCAATGTTGTCCATTGGTCAACTGCTTATCTGCCATCAGAGTTATAAACATTTCTGACACCATAAACTCACACACCTTAAATTTAGATGTTAATATTATTTTGTTAATGTTTTTATTGATCCTCCATGGAACATTCATATAATGAACAACAACATTGTGACAGTGCCACACACAGGGGGCACAACAAGGCGGAAATAAGTACATATATCCATATAAATGAACATATCAGTGCCAACAATCCTTGAAAGAGGATAAGTGTCTGTTCACCTACAGGCAAAATTAGAGTTACTGCAGTGATTAGTGAGAGAGGTTCAATCATCACTGGTCACGTGAATGCCAAATCAGTTGTTGTAAATAAAATTAGATGCTAATATTCAATTTGAAATAGCTCCTCTTGTGCCCTGAAGGGTTGTAGTCGAGTAGGGAGTAGCATGATGTCTTAATACTGTAGCAAAATTTCGAGGCCCACAATATAGAAAGGTAAGTGCACATAGGAAAGTACAGATTTACTTTTCTACATACCTGAAAGATATATATTTAGAGCAGTTCTTAACTTGAGCCGGTAGTTGCTGGTGGGGGCCACAAGCACCCATTTTTGGTGATGACTCTAATGTTTCCTCCTACGATTTTGTCTCGGAGCAAGAAAGGAAAAACACAAAAGGGATAAAGAAGGAGGGAAGGAAAAAGGAAAAAGAAAGCATAAGAAAGAAAGCAGGTAAGAAAAAGAACTTAAATGAGTGAGATAAAGGGATAGGAAGTGTATGATGGTGGATGAAAGAGGCATGAGATGGAACCAAGACTACACAGCCTTTGAATCCGTCAGCCATAACATATGCTAGTGTTACTCACGAGCATCTGGGCAAAACTCTGGTCCCTGGCATGTATTTTTTTTATAAATTACGCTCATATTTGTACATATTGTCTAGGTGTTTATATGTGGAATTGGGTCTAAATAATCTGTACTTACCGGTTGATAAATTTGGCCGATATGTTGACTACGATACTAAGGTAAAATTATATTTCCTACTTGTTATTCTGGAGCCACATCCCCTGGAGGAATATGCCAACAGAAATTATCTCAAATTCATTTTGGATTTGACTGGCTTCTGGAAATAGTGGTGAACTTCATTCAGAAATTGTATCTTGTACACACATCGACAACTTTTGTTAACATGCCATTTCTTAACTGTGATCTCTACGTTTTCACACTCAATATGGTCTTTACAAGACAGAATAACTGCCCTTCACAATTTGAATCATACATTGTGACATTTAAAAAAAAATGTTTTAGAAGCATACCCTAGTATGGCAAATATTTCCAAATATGGTTTACCGTTTATGCCTGCGGGATACATTGTAATAATTTTTAACAATATTTAAATTTTTATGTCTGATTATATTTTCTGGTTATATTATTATTTTTGATAAATAGGAACAACGTGCCATAGTCTCAAATCACAGAGTGTCTTGGTTTCAAAATAAAAAATATGGCAATATTTCGTTCTGGAACTGCAGGGTTCTTTTTTCTGTTGTTACTTCAGCTTTGTTTTTACGTGATTATAAGGGCACCATAGTTCTTCTGATTGAAATGTATAACCCTGTTTCCTAAATGGTAATTGTCGGCCATCTCCGGCCGAGCTTTTGGAGTTAAGCCTAAACTGCACTGAGTAGTGCGGGGAACAGTCACACCTCTTTATCTGCTGGCATTTCTTGCAATGTATGTGTGGTGGGAATTAGGGAATAACTAGGCAGTTCACCTGTTTTTATTCCACAGTGCTCATTGCTTTATCGAAGCCCCACGGCCACAAAGCAGCCAAGAAGATTGTGGTTGTGGTGGGGGCTGCTTATGCCCATTGCCATTTGTCTTAAACTAGATTTTTGCAATCATCAGCATCTGGGCAGCAGTGAACTACCTCTTTGCGTCGCTATTCTATTCCCTTTTTTTGCACGTTTTATATAGCGCAAACTCGATCCCAAGGTATTAGAGCACTTTACATGAGCACCAATTACACCACAGAAATACACATTACTTTTTGTAGGCACAGCGTGATTAAGTGATTTGCCCAGAATCACAGAATGTTGAGTCAATAGGAGCCTTGAACCTGGTTTCCCAGCTCTAAAAGCCAGCAGCTCACGTTGTTAACCCACAACCTTTCCCCTTTCATGACATAACATTTTTTTTAAAAGTGGGTCTTATTTTATTCACCAAGGGAAAGGGGACCACTAGGGGTAACTTCCACCTTATGTATGTGGGTTTGGGTGAGCCTACTTTGCTCCAGTGGAACCAAATGTCCTCTTAATCAAGCCAGAGACCTTTTGCATCATTTGTCTCTCTATTAAAAGTAAAGTGCCGCTATGAAAAAGGGTCTTTGCAAATGTTAAGGCAGTGATGGAGGTCTCTTGTTCCTCGCAGGCCTCCATCCCATCATTCACAGACATTTGTGGGGATTCACAACGGAATACGTGCCTCAGTTACAGTACTGGAGCAAACATTCTGCTAATGCTCCCAAATGCAATTTTTTTATGATTTGATGGATTTGTACATGCATAGTAACGCAAATATAATCTCGGGCAGTATTGCGTATTGTACACAATGATATTATTTGTCATGCGACCTTAGATTGGTGTATCAGACCCATAGTTCAAGCCTCTACTAGATCGGTTAGTAACTGAAGACACGCCCCACCCTCAATTTTCTTAATCCTCTTTGTCTTTAAATCTGTGCTGTGTCATCATCTGTGACGTTGTCCTGCAGAGGTTCCAACAGGGTCTGTAAAGACACACCAAAAGAAAAGAGCAACTGGACATCAGTCTTCAGACATACAGTTGTGCACATAGATGTGTAATGTATCGTGCACTTAAACAAACGTTAAGGATAGATGTACTGTTATTTGTTTTGCTGAACTTTGAATGGTGTACTGGTTCACAAGATTTCAATGATGTATAGTTTTTAAATTGTTGTTTTTGCCTTCTGTCCATCATTCCGTCTAAGATATTTGTGTTATTTTGATGAAGGTTTTGTCTAACTGTATTCTAAGATGAAATGTACATTGACACAGAGTAATTTATTTTCTAATTTTCCTAGGGTTAGATTTATAGATGTTTTAATTAAAATGCACCACTAGAAAGTAATATTTCAGAAGACAATTTTATGTTGTCCTGGCCTAGAAAATCTAAAACATTTATCGAACCCCGCATGGAATTGGAATTAATTAGGTGCAATAAACCACCTACTAAACATTTTTGGGAAAAACATGGAGGTTTTGGTGTTTACTGAACCAAATTCTGCTTAATATGCTAATTAACTGACATTTTCCACTTTAAATTCCAGACGGTTTGGCCTACCAAAAGTTACTAGGGTATGCAAACTTTACCATTCGAGTAATTACCACGTGTGATACAATTCGGATTACTTGAAAATCTCATCCTTTGGTAAGCAGTGTTTTGCACTGGGGTCAGAACACAGCGGGCCACTCATAATAAGGGTTTTGTATGGTTATAAAGAAAATATCACCATGCAGTTTTAACACATGGGTGCAATGAACCGTAAATCAGTCAAAAACGTCCTTTAATGACCCAGTGTTTGTGCTAAAGACATCCATAACTGGTATTCACTTGGCCCCTCACAACCCCCTTACACCCGTGGCTACTGCACCTGCTGCACTATTTATAGCTTCGTCCTTGTTTCAATGTTCTCTTCACAATCAGTGCATAGCATACCTTATATATAAAAGTACTACTTTTTTGTTTTGTTACCAGACGACAGCAGGAGTCAAAGTGCTTGGCAAAAATCTTCTTTCATAAATAAGGTTTATAAACCAGCTGGTGTACGCATTTTCCAACATCATGGAGTTTCATTGTGCTTTGTATATCTCTAACATTATTGTACCATTCTTGTATACGGTATAGATAACGTGTAGTGTGATCACAAATGTTGCTTTACATTATTTAATAAAACATGTTGAAATACATCAAATGAATGCTTTTATATTTCAGCACTTGTTTCTTCAGGCTGCGGATGAAGAGAGTTAGTGCTCAGGAGACAGTCTATTCTGTCGTCAGCATCATTAGTCTCCGGAAATTCCAACGCGTCCTTTATTGAAACCCTAAAATGAACAACAAAATGGGCTAATTATTGTAGATGAAGTTAGAAATGCATGTACAGCTCCTAGTGTATGTGTATTTATGGGCCACACATCTAAACCCACAATTGAAATTTCTTAATGAGTAAAGGTTGCTACTTGAGATTGCAGGCAGAGGGTGGCCAAGGTGGCTTGGGTATGCAGAGTTTCGTAGTTTCCAAATCATGATTACCACATCCTCTAGGGTGATGGGGATAAAAAGTTAATTAAAATAAATGATTCTTGCACATGCTTTGCAATCTGTGGAATCTACTATGGAATATACAATGCCACTATGTGTACTGGAGTATGAATTTTAATATCAATTGCGTCATTCTTTCATTCTAAAAAAACGGATTTATGGTTATGCATTTCTTACAGTACAACTATCACAACATTTCGCAGTGCTGTGCCTTTTCAATATCAAAGAGTTAAATGAATGAGAGTCAGTTTTCCATAGTTTATGACATCGTATTGGACATTTACCTTTATCTATGTCTGCGACTCTGTATAATCATTACCAATGCCTCCCCCATGGATGCTCAAAATGCATTCATGTGGCAGATACACCAATCAACAAAACACACAATGGACTGTCTTGATAATCTAAATCAGCTATTAAGCATGCTGCCTAGCAGCGAAATCTACCATGATCAACTTTTAGGATAACTGTGTATCCCAGACTGACCCTGGTGCTGCAACATGCCTGTCCAGTAATGTATGATAGAACTGATATACTTGCAGAACTTTCTTAATTGCTTACACAGATCAGGCAATAAGTTTTTTTCTAGCAGCACTCATCAAGATCAATGTTGGTGTCTTAACACATGACAGTAAACATTTAGGCGGTCATTCTGACCCTGGCGGTCGGTGATAAAGTGGCGGCCAACCCGCAAACAGGCCGGCGGTCAAAAAAATGGTATTCTAACTCTGGCGGGAACCGCCAACACAGGCCGCCACATTAACACTCCGACCGCCACGGCGGGACCGACAAACAGCGCGGCGGTCACCGCCAACAGGCAGGCGGCAGACAATGTACCGCCCACCCTATCACAACTCACCAATCCGCCACCTTTTCCGGGGCGGGAGCCCCGCCGATAAAAACACGGCGGAAACAGACTACGAACGGGAAAACGCTCACCTATACACACTCCACGAGGAAGGAGGACAGTATGGAGTCCGAATTACACATCCTACCAGCTATTGTCTACCTGCTCATCTACCAGGAGTACGAAAGCCGGCGCAGACGACAACGGTGAGTACTGCACCTACGACACAGGGGAGGGGGGAGGAGAAAAGCTTACGGGCACACACATGCGCCATACACCCACCCCCCCACCACAAATACCTACACCCCATTGCCGAGCAACAAGTCAGAGTGACACCACACAAACCCCCCGGAATAATGCAAAGACACAATTTAAATGTGCGATAAAATATATGTATAAATAGCTCCATTGAAGGAATGGCAAATATGCCATATAAAAGATACAAAAAAAAGGAATGAACATAGTCAACAAGATATCCATAGGCAAAAAGTCCGGCACATTCCGTCAAAGTTCCATAGTCCGTGGGCCAATGTGCACAAACACATTGGCAAAGCCCACACAGGAGACCAGATACCATTGGAGATAACACTGCAGGGGCATCAGATGATAAAACTACAGGCACCTCAGGGGGAAGGGAAGGGGGGGCACCTCAGCCACATGAGTCCACGACGCCAGATCCACGAGGGACCTCCATGCCCACTGTCCCATCCTGGGGGGTGCAAAGCCACAGTCCATCAGATGGATTACCGACTCCACTGCGATTGGAGGAGGCATGGTGCCCCAAGTGCTCCCTGAAGCCCTGCTCGACACAGAACCGGCACTGTCAATGGGCCAGCGGTCCTTGAGATGAAGGGCCCAGCGGAGCGGTGCTTGACAGGAAAGGCCCAGCGGAGCGGTGCTTGAGATGAAGGGCCCAGTGGAGCAGTGCTTGACAGGAAGGGCCCAGCGGAGCGGTGCTTGAGATGAAGGGCCCAGCGGAGCGGTGCTTGAGATGAAGGGCCCAGCGGAGCGGTGCTTGACAGGAACGGCCCAGCGGAGCGGTGCTTGAGATGAAGGGCCCAGCGGAGCGGTGCTTGACAGGAAGGGCCCAGTGGAGCGGTGCTTGACAGGAAGGGCCCAGTGGAGCGGTGCTTGAGATGAAGGGCCCAGCGGAGCGGTGCTTGAGATGAAGGGCCCAGCGGAGCGGTGCTTGACAGGAACAGCCCAGCAGAGCGGTGCTTGAGATGAAGGGCCCAGCGGAGCGGTGCTTGACAGAAAGGGCCCAGCGGAGCGGTGCTTGACAGGAAGGGCCCAGCGGAGCCGTGCTTGAGATGAAGGGCCCAGCGGAGCGGTGCTTGAGATGAGGGGCCCAGCGGAGCGGTGCTTGACAGGAACGGCCCAGCGGAGCGGTGCTTGAGATGAAGGGCCCAGCGGAGCGGTGCTTGACAGGAAGGGCCCAGCGGAGCGGTGCTTGACAGGAAGGGCCCAGCAGAGCGGTGCTTGAGATGAAGGGCCCAGCGGAGCGGTGCTTGACAGGAACGGCCCAGCGGAGCGGTGCTTGACAGGAAGGGCCCAGCAAAGCGGTGCTTGAGATGAAGGGCCCAGCGGAGCGGTGCTTGACAGGAACGGCCCAGCGGAGCGGTGCTTGAGATGAAGGGCACAGCGGAGCGGTGCTTGACAGGAACGGCCCAGCGGAGCGGTGCTTGAGATGAAGGGCCCAGTGGAGCGGTGCTTGAGATGAAGGGCCCAGCGGAGCGGTGCTTGAGATGGCGGGGCCCGTTCAGCGGTTCTTGCCCCAGCGGGCCCTGTTCAGCGGTGCTCCTCCCGGCGGGGCCCGTTCAGCGGTTCTTGCCCCGGCGGGGCCCGTTCAGCGGTTCTTGCCCCGGCGGGGCCCGTTCAGCAGTGCTTGTCCTGTGTGTCTCGGGAGCCAGACCTGGGCAAGACTTCCCACTCATTCACCATCCGAACTTGCGGTCGCGGCGCCCTCCTGTGATGGAGTCCTGGGCCCATGGGTGTCGTCCGTCACACCCGGGATGGGGCTGGTGGGGACCTCCTGGGCAGCTCGCCTGCTGCCTGACTTCTCCGCCCTGCTGCCCTTGCCCTCCTTTGCTGGAGCTCTGTGGCCCTTGCCTCCCTTGGATGATGTGGCAGGTGACGGGGCAAGGCTACTGTCCTTGGTGGCAGCCGTCTCAGGCTTGTCGCGCCGGGCCTTTTTCTTCTTTGTCCTCTTCCCAGGGGGGGGCTGGCTGTCCCCTTGCTGCTGGCCGATGTTCCTGCCCTAGGATCTGGTGGACTCCAATAGCCCTGCACCATGGTCACAGTAGATGCAGGGCTGGTGGTGGCTGAGGTGCTATTTTTTGTCTTAGCAGATGGAGGGGGTGGGTCAGTGATTGGAACGAGTTCAAGGTTGGAAAGGAAAAGGACTTGGGGAGGACAGGGAGGGGTAGGTGTAGTGGGTTTGGGAGTGGAGGAAGAGGATGTGGTTGTAGGAGAGTCAAGTGTGCTGTCTTTGGGTGCAGGTGCTTGTGACGGAGGCTGTCGTGAGGTGGATGGCTGTTGGGTGGGTGGCTGCCTGCGTTTGTGTGCTTTGGAAGAGGGGGTGACAGACACACTGGGAGAGGACACAGGGGACGTGTAAATGGCAGTGGGGGTGGTGACTGCACGTGTGCGGACTGTAATGGAGGGTGTGCTGTTGATGGAAGTACTGGCTGATGGTGGTGTGCATGCAGGTGTGAGTGGAGACGTCACAGGGAGGGAGGGGGGAGATGAGGAGGTGGGGGACACAGAGGTGGTAGTGACTGTTGGCATGTCTGCATCTGGATGTTGCTTGGGTGAATGCTTGTGGGATCTGTGGTGCTTATGTCTGGATGAGCTGCCCTTGGGTGTAGAGGTGTGTGCAGGCTGGTCTGATGGTGTGGATGGGATAGGCAGAGGAACAGGAGACTGGGACTGGGTGGAGGGAGTCAGAAAAGGGAGGCTGGAGACAGGGACAATGGCTGCCGTCAGTGCTGAGGCCAGAGCGTTGAACGATCGCTGATGGGCAGCCTGACCCGAATGAATGCCCTCCAGGTATGCATTGCTCCGATGCACCTCCCTTTCTACACCCTGGATGGCATTCAAGAGGGTAGACTGCCCAACAATGAGTGTCCTGAGGAGGTCAATGACCTCCTCACTGAGGGCAGCAGGGGTAACTGGGGCACGGCCTGAGGTGCCTGGGGCGAAGGAGATGCCCGCCTTCCTGGGCGAGCGGGCACGGAGCGAAGGCTGAGGGGCTGCTGGGAGGGCAGGGCTGGTGCGCTGGGAGCTCCCTTCCGAGGACGTGTCGGTGTCGCTGACGTCTCCACGGGTCGCCGTTGTGGAGCTCCACTCGCCCTCCGTCTCACTGGTGTACTCGGAGTCTGTCGTATGGCCCTCCAGGGCCATGTGAGATGCAGCTCCCTCGTGCTCCAATGCCACTTCTCCTCCGCCAGATGATGCTAATGCACACATGAACAGGAAGACAAAGAAAATGGGGGGGGGTGGAGAAATGAAGACAGGTTGAGTGCATGCATTGGCAACACCGTTGTCGGAGAGGACAGATACAGAAGCCCCCTGAACTAGGCCACGCAATGGGGGTACACTACTCAGTTATTGTGACTAGTCCTACGGGTCTATGGACGACAAATGCACACATGGGTGAGGCAGGACCATGGATAGCTGTACTTGGCACCCTACAGAGGTGGGGGGCGGGGGCACAGGGCCGTGTCTAACGGAGGGGCCTAGCCTACAGAATGCGCCCTGGCCTGGAGATAGCCACAGCCCTCCTCCCCCACCCAGACACCTTCCCTGCACGCAAAGATAGCAGAATCTGCTGATACTCACCCCCTTGTGTCTGCTGTGATGTCCTCACGTGCCCTTCCAAATCGGGGTAGGCCACCGCCAGGATCTGGGACATCAGGGGGGTCAATTGACGGCTGGCACCCCTCCTACGTTGGGAGGCCATCCCCAGCAGAGACTCGGCGGTCTTTCTGGTCCCGCGGCGGATGTCCTCCCACCTCTTTCGGCAGTGGGTGCCCCGTCTGTTGTGGACCCCCAGGGCCCGGACGTCCTTGGCGATGGCACGCCAAATGTCGATCTTCTGATGGGCGCTGACCTATGTGACATGTACAGGGTGGTAAAAGAAATCGCATCAGTTTTCTGCCTGGTCAATGTGAGTGGCCCCCCATCCCCAACCTTGCCATGTGGCACATGCTCTCATCTTTCGTACGTTGCAGTCCTCATTCGCTCCCCTCCCCACCATCTTACATACACCCCACTCAACACAGGCATAGCCCATTCAACGTGCACCCTGTGTACTAACCTGTTGGTCTGGAGGACCGTAGAGTAGCGCATACTGGGGGAGGACCCCATCAACAAGTTCCTCCAATTCTTCGGCAGTGAAGGCAGGGGCCCTTTCCCCAGTCGCAGCAGCCATTGTATCTCCCAGACCGAGGTCACAGCAGCACTTGCAGTATAGGTCCTCTCCTGTGGATGATCAGGTCTCGAGTGATTAATCAGATAGAAAATGGCGGTCACGCCCGCGGCGGTGCGTACCGCGACCGCCGGCGCACATCGTTATTGGCTCCTGAGACCCATAGGGTTCAATGTTAACCAATGCTGCTTTGCGCCGCGGTCTTCGACCGCCTACCGCCACGGTGTGCCACGCTAGTGCAGTTACCTCACAACCCACTGTCACACTTCACAGGTCAGGCAGCCGCCATTTCAAGGGCCCACATGGCATGATTTCTACTGCGTCACACAGGCCTAGGCCCTGCATAGCCACTCATACAAGCCGTTCCATGCATAGCGATTCGTGTACTGTGCAAGCTGTGTGAACGTAACTGTGGGTTGCTTGACTCTGTGCTCCATGTTGTCCTTCCTAGGCACCGTCCGCTGGGACTTGCGAGGAGAAGGATGAATCCTCCCGTGTACCGCCCGCTGGTGGACCTGTCGACAATGGAAGAACGACATATCATACTTACATACCGGCTTGACAGAGCAACTATACATGAACTATGTGCCCAGCTGGAGCCAGACCTGATGTCCCCCATCCGCCAACCCACGGGGATTCCCCCTTTGGTGCAGGTTCTGTCAGTACTCCATTTTTTGGTAAGTGGGTCTTTTCAGACAACAGTGGCCATGTCATGTGGGATGTCTCAGCCTATGTTTTCTAAGGTTTTGTCCAGAGTGTTGTCTGCCCTGATGAAATACATGCGGAGCTACATTATTTTCCCTGAGGTGGGCGAATTGGCTACAGTGAAGGGTGATTTCTATGCCCTTGGACATATCCCCAACATCATTGGTGCCATTGATGGGACCCATGTGGCTTTGGTTCCCCCCAAAGACAGTGAGCAGGTGTACCGAAACAGAAAAAGTTATAATTCGATGAATGTCCCGGTGGTCTGTTTGGCTGACCAGTACATCTCCCATGTAAATGCCAAGTTCCCTGGGTCAGTGCATGACGCGTATGTCATGCGAAATAGCAGCATCCCTTATGTGATGGAACAGCTACAGAGACACCGTGTGTGGCTAATTGGTGACTCTGGTTACCCCAACCTGTCGTGGCTACTGACCCCAGTGAGGAATCCCCGGACCAGGGCAGAGGAACGGTACAATGAGGCCCATGGGCGATCTAGGAGGATCATAGAAAGGACCTTCGGGGTCCTGAAGGCCAGGTTTAGGTGCCTGAATATATCAGGGGGATCCCTCATGTACTCACCAAAGAAGGTGTGCCAGATCATCGTGGCCTGCTGTATGCTTCACAATCTTGCATTGCGACGCCAGGTGCCTTTTCTGCAGGAGGATGGTCCAGATGGTGGTGTTGTTGCAGCTGTGGAGCCTGTGGAAAAGTGAAGAGGAGGAAGACGACGGGGACGACACGGACAACAGGGATACAGTCATACAACAATACTTTCAGTAGCACACAGGTAAGGAACAGCCACCCCAATTTACATTTACTTGAGGCCTCATGCGTCTCCACTGTCTGTGTTTCCCCCCAGTTCCTGTTCACTGATTTGTGAATTTCCCTTCCCTTTTCAGAGCTGTATGACCCACTGCCTGACTTCTGCTTTGTTTGCCCATGGACTAAAGCTTATTGAAATTGGTATGTTGTCATCACAAGGTAACTGGCCATTATTGCACCGTTATGTGTAATACAGTTGTTAAGAATACAAGCAGACTCCTGTTTTTTTAAGTGGAATAAGTGATTTATTTTAAGTGCTACATATAGGTAAATGATTGGGAAGCGGGGATGGGTGGGGGTGGAGTAATGTCCATGGCAGAGTCCAGTTCTCAGTCGCACAGGTGCATTGTCCATATGCCTGTGGAAGGATGGAGCAAGGGCAGTTCAAGGTTGGACAGGGTGACAATGTGGGACAGTGGGATGACATCAGGGGGTATCTTAGGCTGGCGGGGGTCTTGCAATCCTGCTCTGTCTTCTTGTGAGATCTCAGGTTCCAACTGTCGGGGTGGTTCATCTTCTACAGGAGGTGGGGTTCTGGTGGCCTGTCGTTGTGTGGGGGCCTCCTGTCCACTAGCGCCGGCGGAGGTGGTAGGCTGATCCTGGCCTGGGCTAGTGACAGGGGCCCTTTGGGGTGCCACATGGTCCCGCAATGTGGTGACGATCTGGGTAAGGGCCAGGACGATGGTCCCCATTGCGGAACCGATGTTCCTCAGTTCCTCCCTGAACCCCATGTACTGTTCCTCCTGCAGTTCGTGGATCTCCTGGAACCGGGCCAGTACCGTCGCCATCGTCTCCTGGGAGCGGTGGTATGCTCCCATGATGGTGGAGAGGGCCTCTTGGAGGGTCGGTTCCCCGGGCCTGTCCCCCCCTGTCGCAGAGCAGCCCTCCCAGTTCCCCTGTGTTCCTGGGCCTCTGTCCCCTGGACAGTGTGCCCACTACCACTGCCCCCAGGTCCCTGTTGTTGTTGGGGTGGTGGGTCAACCTGGGTGCCCAGTAGTGGTGGACACACCGCTGATTTACGTGCCCTGGAGACAGAGGCATGGGCCCGCTGGGTGGGAGCTGTGCTGGTGTTCCCAGAGGGGGTTGGGTCTGGTGTAGCCTGTGGCTGTCTGTGGGGAACCGACTGTCCAGAGGTTCCCGATGGGCCGGGCTGGTCGTCTGGGTCCAGGGAGACAGAGCTGCTGTCATCGCTGGGGGCCTCTTCTGGGGGTGGGATGGACATCTCTGGACCCTCCGTGGCGGTGTGGTGGCGTTCGGGTCCTGCAGGGGTATAAAGGTATGGTTATTGCTTCTGTGTGTGGCATTTCGTGTGATGGGTGGGTGTCCGTGTACCCATGTGCAGGCATTTCCTTGTGGGGGCTTTTGTGAGTGTGGCTTGTGGGGGTGATGTGTGTGTGCAGTGGACATGCTTTGGTGATGGGTGTCCATGCTTTGTGGTCGCATGCAGGGCTTGGTGTTGGGATGGGTGGGTTGTGATGGTGAGCCTTTTGCTAGGGGTTGGTGTGATGGGGGAGGTGGTGAGGGTGGGGGTATGATTTGACATGCAGGTGGGGTGGGGGTGGGAAGCAGTAGTGAAGATTTGCCTTACCAGAGTCCATTCCTCCGCCTACTCCTGCGAGGCCCTCAGGATGCAGGATGTGCAAGACTTCCTCCTCCCAGGCGGTAAATTCTGGGGGAGTAGGTGGGGGTCCGCCGCCAGTCTTCTGCACCGCAATGTTGTGCCTTGATACCACGGAACGCACCTTCCCCCGTAGGTCGTTCCATCTCTTCCTGATGTCCTCCCGATTGCGTGGATGCTGTCCCACCGCGTTAACCCTGTCCACTATCCTTTGCCATAGCTCCATCTTCCTGGCAATTGTGGTGTGCTGCACCTGTGCCCCGAAGAGCTGGGGCTCTACACGGACTATTTCCTCCACCATGACCCTGAGTTCGGCGTCACTGAACCTGGGGTGTCTTTGGGGTGCCATGGGGTGGTGTGGTTGAGGTGTGGGGTGGCGTTTGTGGTGCTGGGTGTGGTGCGTGTGTTGGTGTGTGGTGTTTGGTGCGTGGATTCTGTGTGGGTGATGGTGTTGTGTGCCTCTGTGTTGTGGGATTATCTATTCTGTGCTCTGTCTCTCGCCTTCATCAATGATTTCGGGTCGTAGGGGCTTGTGGGTGATGTGGGTGTGTGCTTTATATTGTGTTGGGTGTGTGGGAGTGGTATTAGTATGTGTATCAGGTGTGCGTATTTCGAACTGACCAATGTTGCTGAGTTTTCTATGTGTGTGTGTATTTTGACCGCGGCGGTGTGTACCGCCAATGGAATACCGCGTTTGAAAGACCGCCGCATGGATTTGTGGGTCGGAATGGTATGGGCGTTTTTCTGTTGGCGTGACGGTGGAGGTTTGGTCAGCACCATTTTTTCGCTGTCCTTTGGTGTGGTGGATTTTTGTGGATGTCGGGTTTTTGGCGGTTTGGCTGTTGCGGGTCAGAATGACCGTGGCGGTTTACCGCGGCCGCGGCGGTGTTATGGCGGCCTTCTGGCCGGCGGTAAGCGACTTTTACCGCCAGAGTCAGAATGACCCCCTTAGGGCCATATTTATACCTTTTGAGCACCTCATTTGCGTCATTTTTTGATGTAAAAGCGGCACAAACTTGCAAAATACAATTGTATTTTGTAAATTTGCGCTGTTTTTGTGTCAAAAAGCGGCGCAAATGCAGCACTAAAAAAGTTTAAATATGGGCCTTAGTTACTTTTTGCAGAGAATGGGTGCTGTCCCACTTTTTTGTAAAGTGTGATAGTGATACTCAATGTGAACAAATGACACAACCAGATGTTGACAAACTAGATGACAATTGCAACCCTTCCTTGACTGGCCATAACAAAAACTATAGAAGCAGACCAAGTAAAGACTTACTTGAAATCAAATTTATTTTCTGACTTTGGTCAGGTTTCCACCTCCTTAGTGGCATAGAGAATGTAATGCTGAATAGAAGCTAACTAATTCCCTTTTTCCTGCATGATCATGATGATGCAACTGTCTTAACTGTGATGGCTTGTCCTCCACTTTTGATGCCATGATCATGGACTAGAATAAGAGAAGTTACAATCAGTGGTAGGGAAGACAAGGCCTGTCAGTGGTTCAATTGTTTTATATTACAGAGTGTCCAGAGGCCTATTCACATAGGCATTTTGGAGTAGTTCATGTGTAGCACTCTTAGATGCACTCTTTCATGACTTAGTGAATCGGCTCCAAACTTATAAAATGTATAAAATGGGATTAATATTTAAATATTCATACACAATTAGTACAAACAGAGTAGAATGAGCCCTCTTTGCATGATTATTAATAGGGAGTTTAATGTTTTGTTGCTGTTTTGCAGATAAAGAAGGGTGTGTAAAAGAGTACTCCTTTACCAGTAATCCCCACCTCTCATGCCCATGTACGTGGTGTACCCAAGGTTCTATTCTTTCCTGGTACTATTTAACATCTACAAAATTGCTTTCATACTTTTCAATTATATTCAATGGAATTTGGTGCTAAACGTATGTGGGTGAAACACAGATTTTGGTTGTACTTGCTGAGTCTTTCACTGCTTCTACAGTGCATTGCTGCTTAATCAAGATCAGATAATCAGTGGGCAAAGGTAATTATGCTTTAGCCATTCAAGATTGAAACTTTGGCAGATTCCAAGAAAATCAGTATTGAGTTTAGTATTTTCTCTCCTCCAGGTCACTTAATCAGGATGTTGGGGATATTATTTAATACTTCTTTTTTGTTTGATAATTGTTAGAAATGGGGTCTCTGGTTGGCAGTCAGTTTGCACTCTTTCCAAGCAGGAACCCTCACTCTAGTCAGGGTAAAGTAGATACACACTTGGATAACACCTGCTCACCCTCCTGGTAGCTTGGCACAAGCAGTCATTGTGTAAAGTATTTGTACCACACAAACACACACAAAGTAATACAGTGAAAACACTACATAATTGGCACTGCACCAGTTTAGAAAAATAGCCAATATTTATCTAGATCAAACTAGACCAAAACAACAAAAATCCATCATATGCATGTAAAGTTAGGAATTTTTAAATTAAAAAGAGTCTTACTCCATTGAAAACAATCGAAGCATTATTGTAACACAAAGTACCTGGTTTGCATAGTAAATAAAGCCGCACGGGCGTGCATCGGAAAAGTCAGTGATGCGTTGATTCCTTACTCACAAGTGAGGATGATCGTCATTTCTTCTTTGGTCGGGTAGGTAATGCCTCGTTTTTCTCTCCAGCAAGAAAGCGATGCATCAATTTCCAGAGGGGCACCTCGGATCCGGGCAGGTTCACAAGGATTTTGATGCCCAGCGTCAATGCGTGCAAAATCGGCCCACACGGTGATGGAGAACCGCGCTGCGTGGGGGTTGCACTGTTTTCAGCAGCCGCAAGCAGGTGTTACGTTGTTTTTCCACCGCGATGCAGGTGTTGTGTCGTATTTACAGCTGCGCTGCATAGGGTGCATCAAAAGTTTCCATGCACGGCTCCTGTGTGTGGATTTCAGTCTTGTTCCATCAGCTTCACCTTTCAAGGATGTCCAGGGACTGGATAGGATACCACTAGACAGGGTAGGAGTCTCAGCAGAGAGGCCAGGTGCTGGCAGAGGAAGTCTTTGATGGCCCTGAGACTTCAAAACAGGAGGTAAGCTCAGTCCAAGCCCCTGGAGACATTTCACAAGCAGGAATATACCACAAAGTCCAGTCTTTGTCCTCTTTCAGGCAGAAGCACCAACTGCAGGCCAACCCAGCAAAGCACAGTCACAGGCAAAGGGGCAGTACTCCTCCTCCTTGGCAGAGTTTCCCCTTGAATCCAGAAGTAACCTAAAAATCTGGGGTTTTGGGTCCACTACTTATACCCCTTTCTGCCTTTGAAGTTTGCAAACCTCAAAGGAAAGTCTCTGTTGTTCCCAAGAGCCTGACTTGCCCAGGGCTGGCTCTAGCCTCACACCAGGGGGTTGGAGACTGCATTGTGTGAGGGCAGGCCCGCCCTTTCAGGTGGAAGTGACCACTCCTCCCTCCGCTCTAGCCCAGATGGCCCATCAAGATATGCAGGCTGCACTCCAGCTTCCTTTGTGTCACCGTCTAGTTAAGTTTCACAAACAGCCCAACTGTCAGTCTGACCCAGCCAAGGAATACACAAGCAGGCAGTCACAGAATAGTTTGAGCAAGAAAATGCCTACTTTCTAAAAGCCTCACTTAAAAATGCTCCTAGAGGAATTATTTGATATAGTATGCATACATATGTTCCAGTATTCAATTAATGAATAAGACAAATCCGTACTGTCCATCTCATAAACAACAACACTGTATATAACCCCTCTAGGTCGTGAGATTGAATTCCAACTGCAGATCCAGGAAGGGGTTATAACCCTCCTCTCCTTATGACACAGTTCTGCACAATAATTGCCTGGTTTTCAGTCCCAGTTCAAGCAATATCATAGACTTTCAATTCAGCTTGTCAAATGAGAAGGTAATGTTGAGGTTTCAGACTGTAGTGGCAGTCAGAGATCCGTCAGACCATCAGCAGGACTCAGTGTTTTTAAAGAATACAACAGGTTGCAAAAATAGGCTCTGTAGCAACACACCAGGGGACTTAAACCTTTTAAATATGGGACCGCTAGCGTCTGTCTCCATCCATATCCGCTGATCACATGCGAGTCAGAATCACTTTCTAAAAGTGGCATTTTCAAACTGCCAATCGAAAAACCAACTTTTCTAAAAGATGTATTTTTAAATTGTGAGTTCAGAGACCTCAAACTCCTGTCTCTATCTGCTCCCAAAGGGAAACTACACTTAAAAGTCATTTAAAGGCAGCCCCCATGTTAACCTATGAGAGAGATAAGCCTTGCAACAGTGAAAACCAAATTTGGCAGTATTTCACTGTTAGGACATGTAAAAACACACTAGTACATGTCCTACCTTTAACATATAGCGCACCCTGCCCAAGGGGCTACCTAGGGCCTACCTTAGGGATGCCTTACATGTATAAAAAGGAAAGGTTTGGGCCTAGCAAGTAGGGGACACCTGTAAGGTCGAATTGGTAGTTTAAAAACTGCACACACAGACATTGCAGTTGGAGGTGTGAGCCATGTTTGCAGGGCTATTCATAGGGGTGGCACAATCAGTGCTGCATATCCACTAGTAGCATTTAATTTACAGGCCGTGGGCACCACTAATGCACTTTGCTTGGGACCTACTAGCAAATCAAACATGGCAAACATGAAAAAGCCAATTACACATACAATTTACACAGGGACCACTTGCACTTTAGCACTGGTCAGCAGTGGTTAATGGCCCAGAGTAACAATACCAGCAAAAACAGAGTCCAGCAGTCAAAACATGGGAAGCAGAGGGAAAAAAGACAGGGGACACCACGAAAGGATGCCAGGTCTAACACATGTCCCCCCAGCTGAAAGTGGGGATATCTACCCACCCTCATGGGAGTTCTCATCCCTATGGCGGAAGAATCTGGACAGACTACCAGCATTGGCGTGTTCTGTTCCAGGGCCGTATTCCACCCTAAAGTCCATTCCATGTAGGGAGATGGACCACCTCAACAATTTGGGGTTCTCACCCCTCATCTGCATTAACCATCTGAGGGGCCTGTGACCTGTCTGAGCCCAGAAGTGAATCCCAAACAAGTAGGATCTTAACTTCTTCAGCGCCCAGACGACACACAGCAAAAGCTTCTTGTTCAATTGCACTCCACCTACTTTCCTGGGGAAATAACCCCCTACTAATGAAGGCTACAGGCTGGCTACAGTACCGCTTACACACCATGCTCTGAAGCATCAGTCTGCATGACAAACTCTTTGGGGCAGTCAGGCACCTTCAGCATGAGTGCCGCACACATGGCTCCCTTCAGGGCAGCAAAAGCTCTCTGGCAAAGCCTCAGCCCAGATCACCTTTTTGGGTTGCTTCTTGGAGGTTAACTCGCACAAAGGAGCAACAATACCGCCATACCCCTTGATGAAACTCCTACAGTGTCCTGTGAGAACTAAAAGGCTCTCACCTCAGTCTAGGTCCTGGGAGGCTCCCAAGCCAGAATGATATCAATGTTTGGCAGCAGGGGTGCCACCAGGCCACTCCTCACCTGGTGTCCTAAGTACACCACAGAACCCTGCCGTATTTGGCACTTACTTGCCTTAATAGCAAGGCCTGCCTTCTGCAGAGCCTCCAACACTTTGCAGAGGTGCTGCAAGTGTTCCTCCCAGCTGAAGCTGAACACTTCAATGGCAGCCAGGTAGGCTGCACTGAAGTCCTCCAACCAAGCCCAAACCTGGTTAACCAGCTTCTGAAATGTGGCAGGGGCATTTTTCATCCCAATGGGCACACCCTGAACTGGTAGTGTCCATCTGGAGTGGAAAATGCAGACCTCTCTTTGGCCCCCTCAGTTAGAGCAATCTGCCAATACCCAGACATTAAATCAAACGTGCGGAGAATCTTGGCAGCTCCCAACCGATCAATAAGCTCATCAGCTCGGGGATGGGGTGCATGTCAGTCTTTGTGATGGTGTTGAGTCCACAGTAGTCCACACTGAACCTGAGTTCTGGAGTAGCACTGGGTGCAGCAGCCTTTGGGACCAAGACCACTGGACTGGCCCAAGGGCTACTGGAGAACTCAATAACCCCTAATTCTAACATCTTGGACATCTCATCCTTGATGCTAGCCCTGACCTTCTCAGTCTCCCTGTAAATCTCGTGTTTTACAGGTGGACTGTCCCCAGTGTCCACATCATGTGTACACAATTGAGTGACCCCTGGGGTCAAGGAGAATAAGGAGGCAAATTGTCCCAACACCAGGTGACAATCCTTCTGATGCTCTGGGGTCAGTGAGTGGGAGAGGTTCACACCCTCCACAGACCCATCTTTCTCCTGAGCAGACAGGGGGTCAGGAAGAGACTCACTCTCTTTCTCCACCCCGTCATCTGTTGCTAGGAGCTCGGACACTTTCGACCTCTCAAAGTGAGGTTTGAGGTGGTTCACATGCAGGACCCTTAAAGGGTTCCTTGGAGTCTGCAAGTTCACCAGATAGGTGACCTCACTCTTGTGCTCCACCACTTCAAAAGGCCCATTCCACTTATCGTGGAGAGCCCAAGGCTCCACTGGGGCAATGATCCACACTTTCTGGACAGGCTGAAACTCAACCAGAGTGGCAATCTGGTCATACCAGTGTTTCATGTCCTCCTGGCTTGCTTCAAGATTTTCTTGAGCGAGCTTACTGAAGCGGGCTGTTTGGTTCCTAAAAGCCAACATGTAACTGAAAACATCCGGGGGGGGGGCTTACTGGAGGCTTTCTCCAAGCCCTCCTTTACCAGACTCCGAGGTCCCCTCACAAGGTGGCCATACAGCAACTCAAAGGGGCAAAAGCCAAGTCCCTTTTGTGGAACATCCCTTTAAGCAAACAGAAGGCATGTCAAGAGGAAATCCCACTTACGCCTCATGGGCTCAGACAGGTCCATAATCACGCCCTTCAAGTTTTGGTTAAATCTCTCAACCAAACCATTTCCTTAGGGGTGATAAGGAGTGATGAACTTGTATGTCACCCCACACTCCTTCCACAGAGACTACATATAAGTAGATATGACGTTGGTATCCCTGTCAGGTATCACCTCCTTGGGGAACCGCATACAGGTAAAAAATCTCATCAATGCCCGGCCCACCAGAGGGGCTGTGATTGATCTAATTAAGAGGTAGAGCTTCTGGGTACCGGTTGGCATGGTCCACCAAGACCAGTATAAACCTGTTGCCCATGGCTATCTTGGGATCCAGAGGCCCAATAATGTCAATACCTACCCTTTCAAAGGGGAAGCTGACTACAGGAAAAGGTTGGAGGGGAGCTTTACATTTCCCCCCACTCTTACCACTTGCCAGACAAGTCTGCAAGACCTACAAAATGCATCAGAGTGCCTGCTCATTTGGGGCCAGTAAAAGTGGGTGACAAGCCTTTCAAAGACCTTGTGATGCCCCAAATGACCAGCTAAAGGCACATCATAAGCCAAACCCAATAGGAAGACTGTGAAGCACTGGGCTACCACCTGCAGATGGGCTGCCCCAGGCTCAGCAATGTTAGGCTCACTATATAAGAGGCCATCCTTCCAACAAATCAAGTGTGATCCAGACTCCTTGTCAGATGCCTGGTCTGCAGGCTGCTGCCGCAAACCCTCCAGAGTAGTGCATGACTTCTGTGCCTCACAGAATGCTTCTCTGGTGGGACCCCCTTCCTGCTGCCATTGACTCAGCTTGAGCACCTCCCCCAGTTCCCCTGTAGGCTCTGGGGCATCCCCACCGGGTTCAGCCTCCTCCTGGAATGTGGGAACGTCTGGGGCACGTTTCCCATGCCCTTTGTCCTTCCTCCTTCTGGAAGGCACCTGGACCACTCTTTCAGGCTCCAGGGTCCCTGAGCACCCTGAGGAGCTGCTATTGACCGGGTAGACACACACACCTACCCAGGCAGACCCAACATCTCCAAGTGAGACATGCTTTCCACCTCCTTCCAAGGGAAATCCTCCAGGTCATTGCCAAGCAGACAATCAACAGGCATGGTTGGACTCACAGCTACTTTCAAGGAACCTGAGACCCCCCCCCACCACTCAAAGAGAACCTGCACCACTTTGCACAGGCACTCAGAGTTGTCTACTGCAACTACTTGGTGAAGTGCATGGAGAACTACCTGCTCTTCAGACACCAGATGACTTCTCACAATAGGCACATTGGTTCATTTGTCTCTCAGAGCATCTACTCTCTGTCCACTGATGGTCACCCACTGCCTGTACTTCTTAGTGTTCTCAGGCACTAGGGTCCTCTGGACCATCTCGCTGTCTCCTAGTTAGAAAAGGGTCATCTCAGCTGGCTCCCACCCACCTGGAACCAACTCCTCCCCAAGAGCTACACTGGCCAAACCCTGTGACTGAGCACCAGTGGGTGCCTGTGTCCCCTTAGGACATTTGGGATCCCCCCTCACATGACCCACCTGATCACATACATAGCACTTGCAGAGACCACTCTCTGCAGGGGTCCTTGTAGAGAACCATGGTTTCTTTTCACTTGGGAGGTGGGAATCCTTACCATGGGTGCTAGGTTGGGGCCCTTTAGAGAACTCCCCCTGTTTATACTTACCCTGCCACTTTTTCTGATGGGGACCCTGCCCACCCTTGGAGGAGTCTCCTCCATATCTTCTTTGAACCTTGGTGCTCTCCCACCAACCAGCTTCCTAAGCGAGCTTTCTGGGATCAGTCAGCTTGCTGTTAATTAGATGCTGGCACAGCTCTGGAAAACAAAGACTATACAAATACTCCCAAGCAATTAAATTGTAGAGCCCCTCATAAATTGTCACCTTACTTCCTTCACCCAACCATGCAGTGTCCTACAAAAAAGGTCTACACATTCCAACCAAGTTTGGGATTCCTTCTTATATGACCTAAACTTTTCCTTATACTGCTCAGGAGTAAGACTATATTTGGTGAGTAGGTGTCGTTCATGATAGAGTAGGTGGCTCCCTGAAGATCCCCAAAGGATGTCAAAGTGTTCCTCCTCTCTACGTCAAAGTGCTTCCACAGACCTCCCACCCCCCCAATGTGCTTCAGGGACCATGTTCATGTGGAGAGCTGGTTCATACCCCTTGAACCACAAATAGATGTCATCTTCATTCTTGTAATCCTTTACTGAGTCCTTTGGAATGTGTACCACCTCTCAGGCTGCTCTGAGGTACTGCTGCCACCATCTCTGCTGGACTGTCTCCTTTGGTCCAGCTCCCTCAAATTTAATTCATGAGTCAAAAGCATCTTATTTTCTTCTATAGCCAACCTTCTCTCTTTCATCTCCATTTTAAGTTTCTTAACTCTCATTGGTGCACCCTCTCTGCTTGTCTGTCTTGCAACTCTTCAGGGGTCAGACCTTTGGATAAAACACTACTGCCTGCCCTAGAGACCCTCCCCCAGGTAGAACAGGATTACCCAACACTACATTATGAACACTCTGCACCTCCTCACTCTCATCCTCCTACTCTGTGTGCCCCCAGCATCCTTGGCTACCACGCAGGCACACAATGGAGCTCCTCCTTCCTGGTGGAGCTCTTGATTGGGGAGGCAAGATCCTTACTAACTTTCTTAAGTTGAGGCACTGTGTACTCTTCCAGTTTCTCCAACTCAAACACAACCTTTGTAGCCACAGCTGGTGCATCCCCAGATTGAGACATGTTGATGAGTTCACTCAAAAATGCAAACGTCCAAAAAGATTAGAGAGTTCACAAGAAAAAACAAAAAAGGTAGCAGAAAAAAATTCAAAAAGAGAAAAAGCAAAAACACGTAGTATGTGGTCACGTAATAGTCTGCACTGAGAACAATAGTGTACACTTAATCACTGTATGTCAAGTACAAATACAAGTTTTCTCTTCACCACTGATAACCAAAGTTAGAAATGGGGTCTCTGGGTGGCAGTCAGTTTGCACTCTGTCCAAGCAGGGACCCTCACTCTACACAGGATAAAGGGCATACACACTTGGATAACCCCTGCTCACCCTCTTGATAGGTTGGCACAAGCAGTCAGGCTTATCCCAAAGGCAATGTGTAAAGTATTTGTACCACACACACATACACACACAGTAATACAGTGAAAACACTACAAAATGGGCACTACACCAGTTTAGAAAAATAGCTAATATTTATCTAAATCAAATAAAGACCAACACAACAAAAATCCAACATACCCAAGTAAAGTTATTAATTTTTAAATTAAAAAGAGTTTTACTCCAGATAAAACAATGGAAGCGTTGTTGTTACACAAAGTACCTGGATTGTGTCAAAAATAAAGCCACATGAGCAAGAATGCATCGGAAAAGTCCACGATGCTTTGATTCCTTACTCGCAAGTGAGACCATGCATAGTTTCTTCTCTGGTTGGGTAGGTGATTCTTTGTTTTTCTCTCCTGTAAGAGAGCGATACGCTGATTGCCAGATGGGCACCTCAGATCCATGTAGGTTCAAGTAGAGTTTGATGCCCAGCGATGATGTGTACAAAATCCGGCCACACGGTGATGGAGAACCGCACTGCGGGGGGGGTCATTTTCAGCTGCCACAAGCGGATGTTGTGTCATTTTTCCAGCTGTGATGCAGGTGATGCGTCGATTTCCCAGCCACGATGCAGCGGTACATCCATTTTTTAGCCGCAATGCAGGTATTGTTTTGTTTTTACAGCTGCATTGCAGGTGGTGAGTCAAAAAGTTTACCTGCACGGCTCCTGTGTGTGCATTTTAGTCTTGGTTCCACCAGCTTCACCTTTCAAGGGCTCAGGGACTGGATAGGGCACAACTCAGCAGGGTAGGAGTGTCAGCAGAGATGCCAGGTGCTGGCAGAGGAAGTCTTTGATGGCCCCAAGACTTCAAAACAGGAGGCAAGTTCAGTCCGAGCCCTTGGAGACACTTCACAAGCAGGAATATACCACAAAGTCCACTCTTTCAGGTACAAGCAGCAACTGCAGGGCAACCCAACAAAGCACAGTCACAGACAAAGGGGCAGTACTTCTCCTCCAGCTCTTCAGCTCTTCTCCTTCGGCTTAGGTTCCTCTTGAATCCAGAAGTAATCTACAAATCTGGGGTTTTGTGTCTACTCCTTATACCCCTTTTTGTCTTTGAAATTGACAAACTTCAAAGGAAAGTCCCTGTTGTTCACAAGATCCTGCCTTGCACAGGCCTAGCTCCAGACTCACACCAGGGAGCTGGAGACTGCATTGTATGAGGGCAGGCACAGCCCCTTCAGGTGTAAGTGACCACTCCTCCCTCCACTTTAGCCCAGATGGCCCATCAAGATACGCAGGCTACACCCCAGGTCCCTTTGTGTCACTGTCTAGTGGAGATTCACAAACATCCCGACTGTCAGTCTGACTCAGACAAACAATACACAAGCAGGCAGGGTCACAGAATGGTTTAAGCAAGAAAATTCCCACTTTCTAAAAGTGGAATTTTCAAACTGCCAATCTAAAAATCAACTTTACTAAAAGATGTCTTTAAATTGTGAGTTCAGAAATCCCAAACTCCACATCTCTATTGGCTCCCAAAGGGAAATTGCACTTAAAAGTTATTTAAAGGCAGCCCCATGTTAACCTATGAGAGAGATAGGCCTTGCAACGGTGAAACCCTAATTTGGCAGGATTTCATTGTTAGAACATGTAAAAACACAACAATACATGTCCTACCTTTAACATACACTGCACCCTGCCCATGGGACTACCTAGGGCCTCCTTTAGGGGTGTCTTACATGTATAAAAAGGGAAGGTTTGGCTCTGGCAAGTGGGTACACTTGCCAGCTCGAATTGACAGTTTAAAAACTGCACACACAGACACTGCAGTGGCAGAACCATGTTTACAGGGTTACCCATGTGGGTGGCATAATCAGTGCTGTAGGCCACTACTAGCATTTGATTTAAAGGTCCTGGACACCTCTACTGCACTTTACTAGGGAATTACTAGTAAATCAAATTTGACAATCATGGAAAAGCCAATTACACATACAATTTACTCGGGGAGCACTTGCACTTTAGCACTGGTCAGCAGTGATAAAGTGCCCAGAGTAACAACACCAGCAAAAACAGAGTCCAGCACACAGTCAAAACATGGGAAGCAGAGGCAAAAAGACAGGGGAGACCATGCCAAGGATGCCTGGTCTCACAATAATCCATTGTCTACCGCGATTATGGCTGCACAGTTTTGTTTTGCCAACCTGCATAAAGATACTCCACTGTAAGATTATCAACTAACCTGGCTAATTCAGACTGAGCTCATTTCTAGATTGATGTAGGGGTCGACTACCTATCAGAACACTGTGAAACATAACTTGATTAAATTGTAAGATTATTTATAAGATCACTGTATAATGGAGATTGCACATCTCTGAACGTTCTGGTTCTTTTGGGAAATCAGTTCAAGGGCTTTGTCCTAAATATTTAACAGATTATCTACGAATATCTACAAAATTCAAGACATACCAAACAGCCTTGATAGGCATCTACCCATAAGTTGTAAATTGTATATATATAGCTCCTACTACCACTGACGAGAAGCTGAAGTGCTTTGCAGCCAGGCACACGCTACTCTGGAACACAAGATTACAGGTAAAGTTATGTGATGCCATCTGGCCACTGGCACATATCTCTCCACCCACCTCTCTCAAACACAAGGCAAAAGAGTATCTCCTGATCTTAACTTGTTACTTGTTATTTTATTTGATGGTCAGATATCATGATGTTTTTTCATTTTTATATTGTATTTTGTTGTTTATTGTGTTATTGGATAGTTACTGTATGATTGGAACATTTGATGTGTTTGCATATATTTGTTAAACTTGCAAGGCAGGTTACCCTGTACTGCAAGAAAATCCTATTGAAATTGCTTTGGCATGACAATACGGTTATTGCCTACTCTATGTATTAGGGTTTCCTGCTAGGAAGGGCTAGAAAAAAAGGACATCATACCATCCACCCTAAACACTGTGTGTGGTGTAACGTCTTTTCTTTGATGTCCCCTTCTCTGTTGGGCCATTGGAGGAAGATTTCTGTCAACAGAGGCAACTGATGCTCCATTGACTCTGGTGGTCTTCCTTACCCTAATTAGGGTAGGAGGACCGTTGGTTTGACAGACATGGTACTCCATCAGACATTTGTAGCAGAGTATCCTGGCCGGCAATCTCCAAATCTATCCCTATGTCTGAAAAGTTCAACCTCTTGCTTCCCTGAATGTCAGGGAGTACTAAACAGGTGGTATTTCAGGGAGCTTACAGTAGTATTTACTTACTAGTGTCTCAGAGGAAGTAGGCAATCATTGTCATAATCATTTCCCAGTTCCTTCTAGATTCCCAGGTCCCTTGAGAACAGACAGTGGGTGAGGTCAAAAGGTAGTAATTATCTGTATTAATTGTGGTATTTTTCCTTGAGATGCTAAAAAGGGTAAAATGTGCAATTGTGATATTTTGCAAGAATGGATATTTATTTCAGGATCTCAAATCTAAGGTATCACCACCATTTCCAAAAACATGTCCCCGTGAGTTGCAGTAACCTGAAAGTTGATGTCATCAATCAAACCCAGGGAATATTTGCACCATCCAGTTAATATGAAAATATAAGTAGTATGAGGTCTCAATGAAATTTGTGAAATACTAACATCTTGAAATATTAGATAAGAATAAACATGATACTCTTTATACTTAAACTTACAGATTAAGTGTTCCATCCTCACCAGAGAGAGTGTTCTCATTGGATTCTGCATGAATTGTTTCAGCAGCTTCACTGTCTTGTTCACAGTTCTTACTGATAATGACAGTCCTATGCATAAACAAAATAAAGGTTACTAAGATACAAATGTCCCTACACTTTATTGATTATATATTGACACATTAGACAGGCAGATCCACAGTAATATTGCAGAGAAGAATGCTTGCACTACTGCTACTATATATAGCCAAGATAGGAGAATTACTTGCTCAGGCCATTACAGGACTCAGGAAAACCTGACAGCAGATTCAACTGGTATAGCAAGTCTGTGGGCTACCAGAAAGATGGAACCCTTAGATCAAATGTATTATTAATGGAAAAAGGGCTGAGGTATCGGACAACTCCTGATAAATTGCCAAGTAGTAGTGGTAGGAAATTAATAGTGTCCTGCAAGCTCTGCCCTAGATTGGCCTTTCTTCCCAGAGCAAAAGCACAGCCAAAACATGGGGATCTCTGATACAATTAATTAAAAAATATATGGGCTCACGCACAAAAGCATTTATGTGCACAGGACATAGGACATCAGCAGTACTATTTTATTTACTCTCACTTGCCATTGCGAATCTCCTATTCCCTATTAGTAAAAGTGCAATGATGGCATAGTCATTTGTATCTGGTTTTATTGTGTATGACTATTCGCTTATTCCCTGATGATTCCCATTTCAGGTGTTTTGGGAAAGATTCATAAAGGTATGTCATAGTACATAAAAGAATTCTGCAGTATTACTAATTAATATTATTATGTTAATATTATATCTGCGCCAGGCATAACGTATGCAAAGGGGGCATTCCCGAATTAGGGGGAACCAAAAAAATGGCGCAAGGAAATCTAACAGATTTCCTTGCACCATTTTCGACAGCACTTTTAATGTCTGCTCAGAGCAGGCGTTAAAAAGGGGCTTAAATATTATACTTATAATGGTCCCCTATGTACTCTGCAGGAATAGAGCCAATAATTTGTAGCTACTCCTGCAGAGTACTATGGGAGGAACCTTCTCAAAATGGGGACAGCATTGTGAGCAGAGAGAGTGGATCAAATCGGGTGGAATTAATAATAAAATTCCTACTGCACCATCCACATCAGAGATATCACGGGATACCCTGAACAATGAAAGAGTTCAGATGCAGAGTAGTTACAATGATTCACTGAACAATAGACAGCAGTTGGAAATAAATATTCCTGAAATACAGCCAGAGGCTCAGGTCATAAGGACGATTTCTAATTTAGTGTTGTCTCCTGGTTAACAAGGATTGGATATGATTCAAAGAGAGCCTATTCAAATACAGATTCCACAAATGCAAAGCATGGGTGCAGGACAGAATCAAAGGGTTGGATCTTTAGCTAGTCCAGATGCAATTTCTGTACCTATTACGATGGGTCTGGTAACTCCATTATATGCACGCATAAACAATAGTGGAGTGAATTCTCTGATCCAATCGTATAGAAAATTATGCAAAAACGGGTGACTTTTGAACATGGTTGCCATAATTAATTTCTATTTTTTGACTGAGCAAAATTCTAACTAAAGTTGTGGCTATTTTCCGTCGTTCAATGCTTACATAAAAGTGTGTTAAATTACCTAATAGATGTGTACACAGCTACCCCTAGTGTGTTGCTGCATTATGGCTGACAAGGTCAAGTTTGCTAAAGTTATTGCATAAGCTGAATGTTCTATTGTCTGAAATTGTCACTAATACGTGGTTTCTTACTCGAGGATGTAAGTAGATGTTACATTGTGAGAAGTTTCTTCCTGAGAAGTTTAGACAAGATGGAACTATGGAGTCACAGACGAGGAAGAGGAAAAGTTACTGTTCTGAATGTGTTTGATTATTGTTGATGTCATAACAATTTAGGTTATCAATTAGAGCTACTATTGGTTGAATCGTTACCACCCCATGTATTGACTAATCATAAACTTTTTGAAGATTATTGTAACAAGCTGGGTAGGATATTCTACAGTTAGATTCTAGAGAGGGAGATGAGATTGTGTATTCAAGAGTTCCTGATGATTCGAGTCATACTAGCAATTTGGGATTAGATGTCATTAGGCCCGATCTTCTGAAGACTTACCTGATGTTGTATCTTTGCTGAAGTAGACTGCATGTTGTTTTTCTATGAGTAATGTATGAAATTGCATTGTTATATGTGTCTCTTTTGCTTTGTAGGTACCAGCTACAACATATAGTTTAAATGCTGCATATTAACAATAATGTTTTTCATAATAACCCAAATCAGTATATTTTTCTAAATTTGTGTTTCTAAATTCTTTTACATTAAGTCCAACATGTTAATTCTAATTTGTGGTTAGTGAGGGTATGCTCAAGATTTATATTGACACTCTTTGATTGTTTGTACTAATGTGTATATTACCATTATTACAGATTCTGGTGTTATTAATCAGTGTTATGATATTGGAGATTATTTGCTTAATTGTTTTGATTAAACTCAGATATATAAGATATTCTAACCAGCCACTATTGATTCTATGTGCTTATCACTTATCTTTGAGAGTTATTTTCGTTACATTAGCATTGTTAATTTAGGGAAATAAATTCATAATTCCTCTTAATAAACTGGTGTGGTTATTGTTTGAGGTTCAGAATTCTAAATATATTGTTTACTGTTGTTGATCACATTGCTCATTGATGACATCCCCTCATTCACTTGTCATGTCGATCCATTGACCTCTTGCGCAGAATCCACTATTCAGTTAAGGTAATAGCTAGGATTATGTGGTGCAGCAGCAACATCAAAGACATTACAGGAAGTAACATCACATGACCATAGGCCCTATTACTATCCCACAGATTGACCTATAACTCCATAAGAAGTAGGTCCAGCACAGTTGTGTAAATCTCCTTAGCACAAAAGCTGACAATCATGCAGCAGCTGTGGGAGCATCCTTCTCATAATGGGGACAGCATTGTGAGCAAGCGCAGTTTAGATGCTGCAGAGGTGTTGGAGTGCAAACATCAATAATAAAAATTGTGTCATTAAAATATGATAATGTGAAATAACATATTAAAAGGCCTAACTGAAATTATGTGTTAGTAAATATTAACGTGTAGCTGACATGATGGGCACCATAAACAATGTATGTTAATACAAAAATATAATGTTTAATGAAAATGTATTTTGCTTAATAATAATAAAATGTACTGAAAATTAGTATTCATATGTACTGAAAGGATTAATACTTTAAATATTATGAAATGTTTTATTCTTCATGTTTTAGCATTAGTTTAGGCGGCCTCATGTTTTAGTAATTTTCTAGAAGCAATGTTTTAAAAGTGTTAACTCTGCAAAATAGTGTTGCTTCAAGCATCCCATGTGACTTGCACATTGTGGAAAAGTTATGTTCATTGCTTGTTGCATTTGATTCCTGAGATGAGATAATAATGTATGAACTAAACAATGGACTTCAGTGCTCAATGTTAGTAATTTTTTTCTACACTTCTTAAATTTAATTTTTGAGAGAAATCTGGTGACCAGAAGCAAAAGGAGATGAGCCAATCGTGGGTGCAGAAAATTAAGAAAGATACTTCTGAAACGTGGATCAAAGGTTATTGGTTGATCCATTTAGGAGAGGTACAAGCAAATGTGCATTTATTTTTCTTGCAGATTTGTAGAAAATCCAACCATTATTTTAATTAGCACCATGGATAGATGGTTTCCAAATAATGTTTTGCCTTCTTTTCTTTTTGCATGGAGCCCAAACATGGTTATAGAATTGAAGTAATAGTTAGGGATGCAAAATCTAAATTCAACTGTTTAATATAATTTGATTGTAAACAATTCATCTGCGATAGTTAAATGTATTCTGTTCGGTCATTCATTTGTCATTGTTGTTAGTCTTCATGGTGGTTCTTGAATGTTTAGCAATAAATATTCTGTCTAGGTTTTTCAGCCAGTGATGTTTCTGTACTTATATCATTTGGTCTTGCATTTGATTATGCATTACGCATTGTTAATTTAAAGGACAATAAATGTTTGAAGTTTACTAAATTGGTGTGGTGATTCATGGCCACATTGGTCATAATGCGTGTAAATGACTGACTCCAAAATTCATTTGATATTGTTAATGTTGTTTGTTAGGAGGTTATCACACTCTTATCTGAGTCCAAAGATTTGTGTCGACCTCCAAGGCTAATTGATTGTTACCCTCTATGTGTCACCTTATAAATAAAATATCAAAAGAAAGCTAAGGCTTGACATGCCCACAGGGCCTGGTTGACAAATAGGATTCATAAAGTGTGTGTTGAAGGGAGTGTTAATTTTGACAGATATTGGTGATTCCTGAGTGCACAACAAGGATCTAGTATTGGTCAAGGGTGAACTTTGCTGGTTGAATTTTACTTGCAAATCAGAGAGAGCACAGATTGAATGAGTAGTAGTTAGAGCTAAAGGCTACAATCAAAATATTAGTGAGGCTTGCGAAGTGATTGTGTTCGCTACCTGTAGTAAACAGACAAGTTAGTGTGCTGATTTTCTTTGTTGCTTGCAATACTTTGCATTTAGTTGCATGTGTATTGAGTTTTAGAAGACGAGACTGCAAGACTTTGTCAGCCACTGTGTGTGTGAGTGTGACATCACTAGGTCCACACTGGGATTGGTTGGTTGGTTGGTGAGAAGGAGCCACAAACCGATTGGTGAGTGGACAACTGTGAAGTGATGTTGGCTGAGAGGGGCAAGCAAAAAGGATTTTGGAATATAATCACTTCCTGTTTTGAATTTAAATTGTAGTTTTAAGCCCGATTAAAGTAAAAATGACATTTTTCAAGGCATTAAAGCGTACGCTTAAGGGAGATGCTTTCATTCTAGTTAGAGTAGGAGAAATTGCCCAGCCAGAAGGAACACCTGAATATATCATAATTGACAAAAAAAGGTACTGCACCATATATTTGGATGAAACAGTGGTGCAAAATTACAGAGAAGGAAGGTAGCTTAGTGTTTCTTGTTTATCAAACTTTTAATATGAGAATTTTAGAAAATGTGAGGAGAGTGCATTATGAATTAAAAACTCCTCTTGAGACCAGCACAACTTGAAGCTTTAGCTAAATGGAATTAGAGGCCAGTCAAGATAAATTAAAATTTGACAGGAGGATGAGAAATGTTGGGAAGACATTATTAGAGGGGAGATGGGATAATGAGCAAACATTTTGGAGAACTGAAGCTTTGCAAGGTATTAAAATGTTTACTGCAATTACACAAGAGAAAGAGAGAATTGACTGACAAAAGACATAGAAAAAGTATAAGGACTCTTCTGAAGATGATGAGTTGAATCAGATGAGGCTAGGAAATTGTTGACTTATGATGATGACTCAAATTATTATTAATGTATAATGCAGTTACTGAGAAGTCATCCTCCTCCATAAGCAACACAAGAGACAAATCTAGGTATTAGTACTGGTCCAAGTGCACCAGTTGTGGTAGCACAGAGTCAAGTACAAGTTGCAACTAATGTTCCTACTATCACAGTTATTCAGATAACTATGACTCAGCCTGAGCTACCTGTAGTCTATCCTACAATTCCTATTGTAAGTTCTGCACTAAGCATGACAGTACCAGAGGTGTCCTCATCACAGATACCACAGATTTACCGGAAACTAATGATGGTTTACGTGGATTCTACACTATGTGCAGTGGCTCCAGTGCAAGTTCAGACAATGCTGAGGTATACACCTGTAAAAATATCACATTTAAATTCTTCAGTGCTGTCATGTCAAAGTTCTGGAATAATTTACTCAAGAAATCAGAATGTTCAATCAATTCCAGAAGCATTAACAGCACTGTTACTATTGGTCCTGTTGTGCCATCATTTGCCCATAGAAATAAAGAAAGTAATGTACAGAATCTTTTTATTTCAAATGTAGACATGTAGAGACCCAATGTTACTGCGGGAGTCATGTTTCCAATGAATTAGACTTTTGATAAGACAGGTCCACTGATTGACATAAATTATCCTATGTCTTCACAGAATTTGGAAAGTCAGAATTGAATTCAAATGTGTTTCTGATGATTCCTGCCACTTCATGTACTACTCCAAAAAATATGCCCAATGTAAATAATAATGTTTCACTGCAAGGTTTGACAACTCAGCAGTTAACAGACTGGTTGGAAAAAATGAGCGGATCAAAAACAAATGCTGAGGGATGAAAATCATTGAACCTGGCAAGACTTATATTAGAATTGAATGAAATGATTAAAGGTACACTTGAGTTAAGTAAAATTGACCCATATAATGAAGATGAAGTAAGCTTCATGTGCAGAATTGTTACAAACAGAGCAGGATTGGCACATCAGAAATGATCAGAATTTGCAGAGAAATATGAAATAGAAATTGAGAAATAAAAGCCACTGAAAAGTTATAGGTTAGAATTTGATTCAAAAGATTTTGAGAACATGAGAATACCGGGAATGAAAATTCATATTAAGGACTTAATTCAGAATATTCAAACATGGGGAGCATTAGGTAAATGGGTCAATTTGAATACTATTGTTAATCCAGGTTATATGCAAGCAATGAAAAAGATGTTACTTTGTCTGGCTTACGGGGGCCTCGGGCATTGGAAACAGGAGTGCCCAATGATGGTGCTGGAAGGTGTTGCTACGCATATGAATGAGAATAAACTTTTCCCAAATTTAAGAGGACCGAGAATAAGGGGCCCTAATTTAAATATCTAGAATACAAATAATCAAATGCAGATTGCTCAGCAAATGCAAAGTCCCCAACTGATGCTACAGATAAAGGTGGCACGTTTTCAGGTGCCACATTCACAGCAAATGCAGTCCCAGATGCAAATGATACCAAAGCAACAAATGCAAATACCTCAAGCTCCAATGGCACAGCAGCAGGTGATGCTTCCTCAGCAGAACACAGGTCAAAAGTTAAATTAAAGTAATCAGATGGTGCAACAATTTATACTTCACAGTGAGGATGAATCAAATGATGAATTGATGAGTGAGAGTTTGGATAAAGAAGAATGTGTGTTAGCAGCTTCATCAGAAGTAGATCAAAAGGGTCCTTATGCAAATGGAAAAGTAATGGGCCATCAGGTTTTATTCCTTGTTGATACAGGAGCTATTCGCTCTACTGTAAGAAGTGCAGACGTTCCTAATGTGCCACTTTCTGGGAAAACAGTGCAGATTGTAGGAGTTGCAAATCAATCACTGACAAACCCAATTACTAAACCGATTTCTGTAAAAATTGGCAAATTTGAAAGTTTACACAAATTTGTAGTTTGTGACGCAAGCCCACTTTCCATATTGGGAAGAAACTTGTGCAAAATAAAATGTTTGATTACCTATACAAAATAAAGTGCCCCCAGTGTAATTATAGTACTATTGGAAAGAAGTGAAATATTTGGGTAACTAAACAGAAAAAGGTGCAAAGAAAGTGTCCAGAGAAAGTGTTACTGCCATTTTGCAAATTAATCCTCCAGTTACACAGAGAGATGTCAGAATGTTTTTGGGAATGGTGAGCTATTGTCACCAATGGAGTCCCAGTTTTTCTGTTATTTCAAAGCCAATGCCGGGATTGACCCACAAAGATGTAACTGACCCAGTGCCCTTTGATGAAGCTTGTATGTAAGCTTTTACTGGGCTGAGAGTCTGTGCAAAGCACCAGCTTTTGGTATGCAGACTACTCTAAAACATTTTTGTTGTTTTGTCATGAATGTGGTTGTTGTGCCCTTTCTGTCCTTATTCAGGCACATGGTGGCGTAAATCACCCAGTAGCATATGTTTCTGCTGCTTTGGACCCTGCCACAGCAGCTTTTCCTGGCATTTTGCAGACTGTGGCGGCAGTTGGTTTATCCCTCACTCTGTGTGAGAGCATTGTGATGGGACATCCTTTAAGTGTTTTGGTCCCACATTCTGTCACGGTTTTGCTTACCCAAACAAAGACCAAATATTTAATAATTGCCAAGCTCACAAGGTCTGAGCTTCTGATTTTGGGCTCTCTTAACATGTCATTGAAGAGGTGCACTGTGCTTAACCCAGCAACCTTACTCCCAATAGACAATGTTGAAATTAGGAAACTAAAAGAAGTTGAACATGACTGGAAGTTACTGAGTTATGCACATAACCCAGAACTGATATTCAGGATACCTCTTTAGAAGAAAATGATCAAATTATTTTTGTTGATGTCTAAGAGATAATGCAGGAACTTTGAAATCTGGATATGCTGTGTGCACAATTTATGGTATACTCGAAGCTTTAGGGTTTCTAAGAGTATATTCAGCACAAGTGGCTGAATTGGTGGCTCTTACTAGAGCATACTGTATTTCTGCACAGCTTAAAGTTATAATTTTCACAGACCGTCAATATGGATTTGGTGTCGTACGTGACTTTGGGCAGTTGTAGTCGCAGAGAGGTTTTTTTACCCCTGCTGGTTCACCTAGTGATATAATTCATGATTTGTTAGAAGCCCTACAATTACCTGAGAAGATTGCTGTGGTGAAATGCAATGCACATCAGAAATCAAATGATTTTGTTTCAATGGGAAATGCTTGTGCGAATCAAGTCGCAAGGTTTTGTGCATTGAACTGCATCTCTTTTAATGAGGAATAGAAAGAGCTAAATGTTGATGAAGTAAACCCAAGTTACAGATTAACAGTGATTGATACATCGGAGGAAGTCAAACATTTACAAGATAATGTTTTTTAAGATGAAAAGAAAAGTTGGATAAAATTGAAATGCTTGAAAAAAGAGACAATGAGGACATATTGATTTTAAATGAACGCCAAGTGGCTCCTGCCAAACTGATTTACTGACACAAATGGCAAGATATTATCATGGTCGAGCTCACGTTGGCAGAGATGCAATGATTCAAACATTTAAGTAATCCTTGTTTAATAAAAGTTTAGACAGGTTGCTGAAGCAATTAGTCACAGCTGTGTCACATGCCAACAAATGAACGTGGAGAATAGAACAATTGTCAATTTGAGTCATATTGCAAGAGCAGGAGGTCCATTCAAAAGAATGTAAATAGATTTTAGTGAGATGCCTGTGTGTGGAGGTTTGAGGTAGGTTTTGGTGATTGTCTGTATTTGTGTTCACTGGATTGAAGCCTACCTTACAAGTAGAAATGATAGTCCCACAGTAGCAAAGCTTTTACTTAGGGAGTTGATACCACATTTCGGTTTTCCAGCCTCTTTAGAATCAGACAGAGGAAGTTACTTCAATAACGAGGTGATAAAATGACTACGTTCAGTCTTAAACATTGAGCATAAGTTGCACTGTAGCTATCGCCCTGAAGCTTCTGGATTAGTGGAGCAAATGAATGATACTCTGTAGGCATAACTTACAAAAATGTGTGCATCTACAAATCTGAAGTGGCCAAATGGGTTGCCTTTGGTTCTGATGAGCATGTGAAATACCCCTGATAGAAAGACTGGACTCTCTCCCCATGAAATCTTCATGGGCAGAGCAATGAGATTGCCAGCTGTTCCTACAAATGCTCTTGTGAATAAAACAGATGACATGGTGCTGGATTACTGCAAGATCGTAGCTGATGTGGTTTGCTCTTTTTCTCACCAGGTGAAAGCTACAGCAGTGCCACCACCCCAAGACCAGTGTCACAGTTTGTGAGCTGGTGATTGGGTGGAAGTCAAGAAGCACATGAGGAAAATCTGTCTGGAACCTAGGTGGAAGGGGCCTTGTCTGGCTGTACTTGTAACAATGACTGCTGTGAAATGTGCCAGGATCCCAAACTAGATTCATGCCAGCCACACTTGAAAAGTGCCCTATCCTTTGGATGATGAAGAAGAGTTGATGAGAGAACCAACACCTACTATACAGTCTCAAGGAGCAAGAAGAGACACTGTGGAAACCGTAGCAGAGACAGTGCAAACTGGTGAAGATCCAGGTACACCTCTAAGAGATGAAGTAGAGGTTCTTGATGTTGCTCAAGCATCAGTAAACATACCAGGAGAGTCAAGTCAGAGGAGGACTCTCTCATAAGCAGACATTTGGGAAGATCAGTAGAAACAAAGTATGTTTCCTGAACCAGCTAAGGAGGGAGCTGAATTGAATCAAAGTCATGCAGATTTGACTCCTCCTGAATTAGCTAATGCTGCAAGTACATCAAGTTAAAGTCAAGATCCTGCCAAACGAAGAACAGTTGTAAGTCCAGTTTTGCAAACAATACAGTCAAAGAAAGCTGTGAAAGGAGACAAGTGGCCCAAACTGCAAACAACTGAAAAGGTTCCAGATGTATTGTCAACTTTAACTGATGAGCTAGGCACAACAACAAGAGCAGATACAGATGAAGATCTGAGTAAAGGAGAAATAAGTGTAAATTGGAAATTAAAAAGGAACAGAGTTGCAAGTCGAACATACTCAGGTCCTGAATAGGTGTATTTTACAACAGATGAGTGGCAAAGTGAATTTTTGTCCTTTTGGATTGATTGTAAAATTCGATCTCAATATTTTGGAACTTGAAATTGCTTTTGAACTGAATTTTGAAACTACATTGCCAACTGAACAAGAGAGTCAGTATACACTAGAAGTGGTAATTAGTAAGTAATATCTTTTTTGGATATAATAATATCCACAAAAGAAACACCAATAAAAACATACATTCAAATCACCAAAACCATACATAAGTTCATGATACTAAAATTCACACAAGATGTAAAAACGTATAAAACATAAATAACACTTACAGGTCCTCCCCTACATACATTTCAAACAAACACCTATGAAAAACATATAAAATATTAAAAACACTTACAAGTCCTTGCCTACGTGCAATTCATCTCAACAGTTTTAAAACAGCATCCTCTTGCGCCAAACCTCATAATCATTTAATTGGCAAAGGAAAAGCAAAGCAGCCCTGCAATTGGTAAAGCTTTAATTTCGTAATAGCGGAACCAAGTGTGATTTTCTTAGGGGCACATAGTATTTACAGAAAAACAGAAAATGTAGCAGCTTTTGTGGGCAGTGCTCATCACAGGGACAAATACAAATAATGCTGGAGGAGAACTGTCTTTGAGGAAAAGACAGCAGCCAATGGAGGGACCCTAATCTGGAGCAGGTTAGAAGTAATCGCTCATACATATTATGTACAAACAATAAATAAGGGGCTGGGCCCGGACACATTTGTACCATGCAATATTCTTTGACAGCTAACTTATCCACTTCATTTGATTCACGAGCCACCCACCTTATCTCAAGGAAGCGGTCACGTATCCATGTTTTATCCTTTTTGGTCATCAAATGCGGATTTTCAAACAAATGTGGGCAACCCGCTTCATTCAAAGTTCCTTTAATGCATTTAGCCATGGGACTGAACACGCGGGATCACTAAGAAGGCAATCCTGAATTATCAGATGGTTGAGGACGGCTTCTTAATTAAGCTAAAGTGCACACCGCAGCTCCAGCAGGGCGATGCTAATTTTATCCTGTAAATATTCAAGGCCCAATTCCTAGTGGGAAGAAAAATGGGGTATAGAGGGCGGGACACCCAATAACTGGTGACATAATCGATTTTCCTTAACCTGAAGGTTCCCAGCATCTTTATACCCCTAAAATCCCATACCATGGGTCACAGCCGGCAGACATTTTCTCTTTTACACCTCCAATATGGGGGCAACTGGCTTCCACCCTATATTGGCAGCCAGAGAGTGGGTAATCCCCACTGTGTGCACCATGCGTAAAACCCTATTTTTTAAACATGAACGCCAACTACATTCTTCATCAAATTCTAGCCCCAGATACGAGAAAGACCTTACTTTAGTTAAAGTTTGTTTTCCTATCCAGATAGGGTGTGTCTTGGTAATTTTAGGACACAGACCATTACAAAGGTCTTCGAGCAGTTGGTTTCAAGGTCTACATTTTTCATGAACTCAAAAAAACTATCCAGTAGCAGTTTGAGCCCATTTGCAATCCTTGCAAGTAGGACTGCATCATCTGCATACAGTAGAGCTGGAATGGGGTTATTGTGTATGCAGGGCACATCAGATCCTGTAGAAACCACGGTTTACTCTTGGTCATTAGAGTATAAAAGAAATAGAATGGGGGTGAGGACACACCCCTGCTGTATACCCCGATTTACACCAAAATGGCAGGTGGTCTCGCCAGTCGACCCATACCTTATTTTTGTCCTCTGAACCTGGTGAAGGAATCTCAAGAGGTCTACTAGGCCATCATCAAGACCCATATTTAAAATAATTGCCCAGTGCTTTTTGCTATTAACATAATTGAATGTGCTAGACAAATCCATAAAGGCCAGGTGAATGGACCCACCTTTCACATACTTGTGCTTGCCTTGAAAAGGTAAAGGTTCAGGCACTGCTCAATAGTGCCCAGGCTTTACCTAAAACCATATTGGGCCCAAGTAAGAATTTTTTTTCTCCTGCACCCAAGAGATCAGATGTTCCAGAGCCACCGCCCCATTAATTTTGAGGAGAAGTCAAGCAGCGAGATTGGCCGATAACACCTGGGATCTAGAGTATTGCCTTTTTTAAAAATTGGAACAACTATGGAAGTTTGCCATGATATATGGGGTCCAACCCTGCACACCATATTAAAAATCTTGGTTAACAAAGGGGCCCAAAACTCTGGGTATTTTATAAAAAGGTCCATCGGGGTCCCATCCAGACCTGGGGCCTTTTTTGGAAGACTATCACAAATCACCTTTAGAACCTCACTGTCTAAAAAATTGGAGTCAAGATTTAAGGGCTAAGTTATCTGTACAGATTGACCCCTTACCTCGTTAGCACATAGACACCTGAAAAATGGACAATCCAAGCATCAGGGGGGATATGTGATGTAATTGCTTCTGGCGATTTCCATCTGAGAGGCCAGCCCAGACTACCCTCCAAAAAGCCTGGGAATCCTTCTTTTTAGAGGCTTCAATTATATTTTCCCACTGTTCTATTTTAACTTCAGCCTTCTGCTGTTTTACGGCCTGGGTATATGCCTTTCTACAAGCAGGGACATTGGCTTTGTCTCTAGGGTTTTGGCTAAGCGTCTGACGCAGGGAGGCATTGGCTACCCTACACGATCCATCAAACCATGGGCAGCCAGTCAAGAGAATTTTTTGAATTGGTCTACTCATGAGAACCCTAATATAAGACGTGAGTTCAGCAATACCTTTTGGCAAATGGCAGGGTCCCCATTACTTACTTTACTTAATATTTGCAGTGATGGGGTGAGGTTTGCACCTGGTCCATAATAAACAACAGATTTGCCGAGCACCAAACTACCCTCCTACCATTGCCCTTTGTCCCTAGTTTTTGTCTGGGACCATGTTCTCTTAGTTTAGTCTGGGAGGGCACTTCGAATTGAAGCGCCAAGGGGTTATGGTCACTGAAAACTGAAGGAATCACTTCTAGCTCATGGGTCAGGGTTCTGAGAAACAAATATGTAGTCAAATGTGGAGCTGCAGCCCCGGCCAATAAAAGTTGGTGCCACCGCAATATCTGGGCCGTATTTGGGGCTAACCAAGTCATGCGCCAGAAGGAGGACATAAAGGTGCCGTCCCTTTGGGTTCAGCACCGTTTGATCCACTTCACTACTAGTGGAATCAAAAGGGGGCCACTGAGGTGGATATATCTCTCAGTTTGGCATTGAAATCTCCTCCCAAAAGTACATTAAAGGGCCTGCCACTCGCATGAGCCCTATCAGCCAAGCAACTGATAGCAAGAGAGAGGTCAAGAAAGGAAGAATTGTTAGTAGATGTAAAATTATTGTTTTACTAATTCACTAAATAAATTCTTAGCTTGCCACCCCAATGTACTTCAAATGCTTGATATCCATCCAAGTCCATTATTATTGGTAAGACCTTATAACCAAGACTAACCTTAAACCAGGCCACCAGACCCCCTTTAACAAGACCTGAAGGTGAGGGGGTGGCAAACTTGCTAAAGCTAGTGTATCCACCAAAAAACAATTCCGAAACAGCCCAGGTTTCCTGCATAAAGATAATATTGAAATTTGATATAAACAGCTGCCAACCATTAACCTCTTACTTTGAAGCCAAACCGGCCACATTCCAACTAAGGAATTTCCAGTGTTGAGTTTTATCAGTTGATTGGCACTCTTGGGTGGAAAAACAACCAGTTCCCCTTGAACATTTATAGGTAGATAAACTTCAGGTACAATCTGTTTCAAGCCAATATATCCCTTCTCCACCAAATTCCCCTCCCCAGTGGTTCTACTAGGCTCACTTTGGGCTGCCGGTGGTAGTCAATCCACCTGTTCAAATTCACTCAAAACTGAGTAGTGATTGCTAAGTGGAAAATGGTTTGGAAGGGAATGACTCCCTGAGCCCCATATTGGGGCTTGGTGGAAAGTCTGGGTGTTTTCAATGTTCCAAGCATCTCTTGTTGGGGCTAGATGTTTATAAAAAAAAGCCCAACAGTAGAATTCTAATCTGTTTCTGCTAAGATTTCCCTGGCAACATTTGGATCTCGACAGTTGACAATCACAAAATCTCCAAGTGATTGTCTCCTCACTAAGCCTATACCACCCACCCGATAGACAAACAGGATCTCTTTAAAAAGGTCCCACGTACAACTTACATTTGTATTTAACCAAAAAGTTAATTGATTTTTATGGGCTGAGGTAGATTCCTTTATGGGGCCTTGAAGCTTAGGGACATTATCCCAAATGACCCCATATGGACAAGAGGCTGGTGGCAGATTTATAACTGGGTACTAGGGTAAGGGATGCTCAGCCTGTTGTTGTTCATGCTGGCTGCCAAGGGATGAACTACTATTTGCAGTTTGAGGATTACGTTCCTATGTGTGTGAACTGACAGGAAGAGTTGCCAGCATATCAGCTGAGCTATCTTCTCTACCCCCATTCTGTGAACCTGTGGAGATTTGTGTGGCTGCTCTATAAAGGTGATTAGGTCTCAGGACCATCCCCCTAACAGAGGGGTAATCGGGGGGCCCTGACTAAGATGCTACAGACCGTACTTGCAGAGGGTCCTTCACTGACAATGAGGCTAAATTACCCAAACTAGATTCTAGTGTTGCTAATCGAAAGTGGATTAGTTGCAGCTTAGAGTCCAATAAATAATTGAAATAAATCTCCAGCAAGGCCCAAGGATCAACATTTGGGTGTGGGGGGGGTGAAAGTACAGAACCAATGAGAGTGTCTTGAGTTAAGGGCTGTGACTTTGGGGCAAATGTAATTTTTGATTCAGAAATCCTCCTTCGCCTTTTTGGCAATGGGCTGGAGTCAGAAGAGCCACACAGAGCATCTGGCACACCAAAACAATCAATAGTACTCATATTTACATCCCCAGCTAAGTCATCCGAAACTACCCCTTCCAGGACCATGCAGGGGATTTGGGCAACAAGGGCCAGGGGTGGAGTAACATATAGCGTATTTTTGGCAGAACCAATATTGGTGTAGCGGCAGAGCTCAAAGACTTGCAAGGGAGCCTAGTTTCAATATCCTCTGCCACTAAAGAAAGATGGCGCTCTGCAAAATTGATTTAATTTGAAACCATATCCACTAAGCATACTAAAAAGTTATCAATGGAGGACCGGGAATGAGGTTGTGAAGTAGACGTAGAACCCGTGGTCACCTTCCTTTTCATCTTTATGCCACAGGTCACAAAAAAAAAGGCTAACAAGATCTAGAAATGCCTACGACAGTAATAGCCCAAATGTATGCATCAAAAATGTAAAGCCTACAGGGTGTGGGCCCAGCCTCTACCAGTCTCTGACGGGCTAAGACGGGCCTGTCTTCATGCAGTCTTCACCCCGGCGCTGCCTGGCATGGCCAACATGCGTCCCGCGCTGCACAGTTCCCCCACATGCTTTATATCGCTCATTGGTCTGGTCAATTGGGTGCAGGTGCTGAGGATAAAGGCCGCCTCCTGGGGCCACAAAGCAGTCTGGTATATGTAGTCCCTCTTACAGTTGCTAGCGTGCCCCGCGCTGAGAAGTGCCCCCACGCGCTTTATAGAGCTCGTTGGTCTGGTCAAGTGGGTGCAGGTGCTGGGGAAAATGGCTGCCTCCTGGGGCCACAAAACAGTCTGGGATATGTAGTCCCTCTTACAGTTGCTGGCGCGTTCTGCACGCAAAGTGCCCCCACGCGCTTTATAGAGCTCGTTGTTCTGGTCAAGTGGATGCAGGTGCTGCGGAAAATGGCCGCCTCCTGTGGCCACAAAGCAATCTAGGATATTTAGTCCCTCTTACAGTTGCTAGCGCGTGATAATTAGTGGTTAATAGATTATGTTCTATTGAAAGAGAGTTTTGGAAACCTGATTTTGACAAGCTGCTAAAGTGATTTTCAACAATGTTTTGGAGAAAAGTCTGAAAGCTGCTATAAATAATTGCAAAGAAGATTGAAGATTATTTTTGATTTTGCTTGGCTGCATACTTAAATGTATATTTCTTTTTTCTTCTATTTTCTTTACAGGTCATGGATAACAATTGTGAAAAAAGGCCACTGTTTGACATGGTTAGCTCCCACTTTTTGCCTGATATTTTATGTAGCCTAGAAGTTGTAGTGCTCCGGGCCCCTGTTAACAAGGATCCCTGGGCCAGAGCTCTTTCCCTAAACTGTTGTGATGCACTGGCACAATTGGATACACCCTTAACTATTACTATAAGTACCTAGTAAATGGGTACCTTGATTCGCAGGGCATGGGGTACTATGGTAAGCCTTTGAGGGCAGCAGCACTGATTGTGCCACCCTCTAGGACCATGCATCCAGATGTACCCAGCATTGCCATTGCAGGCTGAGTGTCCAGGTGCAACTCCAAAATACAAACTCGACATTGCACACTGCCTGTGTGCCCTTTCCACCATACACAGCATTTGCTATGGGTAAGGCACCCCTTTGGCAGGCCTTACAGCCGTAAGGCAGGGTGCTCCATATTATATATGAGGGCATAGCTGCATGAATATTATGCCCCCACTGTGTCCTTGCCAAACCTGGGACATACTGAGTGAACAGAACAGCCATTTTAATACATGTACTGGACACCGGTCAACTCAGGTTTCCCAGCTACATGATGGCCAACCTGAACCCTGGGTTGTTTGGTATCAAACAACTCAGAATGATAAATCCAAACTGGTGCCAGTATTGAATCTATCCCTAAATTTACCCAGGGGTCACCTTAGAGGTGCCCCCTGCAAAAGCTAACTACCCTGGTATGGTTGCAGTCTGGTTCTATCCAGCCTGCCACCTCCAGACACTAATGTTGGGGAAAGGCTCTGTCTCTCTAGATAGTACAACAATGCCCTTCCTGGGTGAAGGAGCTATCACCCCCTTCCTCAGGAATGTGCACTGCCCTGGCGGTGAGCTAAATGGCTTGCCGCCTTTGAAACTCAACCCTCAGGCCTGCTGCTGGCAGTAGATGGTCAACCCCACTGCAAACCCTATTTATGGTGGGAACAGAGGCAGGAAACCAGACAAAGTGTAAAAGGAGTGGCCCCACCTGGCATACACCATCCCTAAGGTGTTTCTTGGAAGGGGAACACTCCTTTTCATTTTCCTCCATCTTAGATGAAAGAAAAATAGCCAATCGGGTTTAGGGAAGTGACCATGTCCACAGGAAGTGGTCACTATAGTGGGTGTAGCCACCCAAAGCTAAGTGTTCACTTGGACACCAGCAGGTCCCCCCAAAACAACCACTAACTTCAGTATTTATTTGGCATCCCTAGAACAAGAAATCAGATTTAAAGAACACGTAGAAGACCAGCACGAAGAAGATCCAAGGCAAGAGAGCTGTGGACCTGCAGCACAAAAAAAGGCACAAACCTTGCCTGCTGCACCGAGGACCTGACAATCACTGTCAAAGAGCGGCTCGACTGACCTCAAGATACCCAGCGTACCTCCAGGCTTCACAAATCACCCAAGAACTCCCTCCAGAATGGAGGTACCAATCTGCAGCAACCAAAGAACCAGCAACCCAGTGAGGGTCACTTCACTGACCGGCCGCTAACTCCCGAACCGGAAGGTGCAGCCAGACCGGACAATATATCGACAACCATAAAGACAAACCCTGAAGTGTGCTAAGTTTGGCAGCACTGTACTCTCTAGTGGCTGGACCATACCAATACCCTGGGTACTGCTCAGCCCTGCAACAAAGAACCTGCTGTGCCCTAAGGGTACATCACCCCTTGCAACTTCAACATTATGGGGAGTAGGAGGGCCAAGGAACCACCTCTAAACTTACCAGTACAATGCTTTTCCAAGTGGTTCCCCGTAGTAGCCCTGAACGAGCTCCAGAGACTTTTCCCAGCTGCTTCCATCAGAACCGGGAGCTACCTGAACTCCGGCAGGCACAGTGTGCCCACCGCTGACGTCGACCAACCTGCAAACTTGGTAACTCACCTCTACCGTTTTATATGTATTTTTAAAGGTGACTTTCCATTGATTCCTATGGTGCGTAATCACGCACAGAAAGAATATTTTCTTTAAACTTTAAAAATTCATATCTCCAAAAGTACTTAACCAATTTTGATAATCTTGGTAAAAAAGTTATATAAAATCTGAAGTATTTGTATAAATTGTTCTCAAGGTATTCCTTTAAATGTGTGAGTTGCATGATTGATACTTTGAGTAAAACGAATGCTTAGCACTTCTCCTGACTGCTCGACCAAGCTACCATAACAATTAGAGCATTAGGTGATCTAGTTTTTACCTCAGTAAACCAAAGGGTGGTTGCCTGGACCCCCTGCACATTGTGCCTAGGCTTGCACACTACATAGAGGGCCAGCCTCCAACAACAATTGCAATCAAGTTAAAACAATAGCTGTTGCAAATGTATGTGTATTGTTTTGGGAATTATATGTGTGCTAGTAAGATTGTTATTGATAGTCAGTATGAGTGGCCCTAGAAAAGCTGAAACTAATTATACACCTTCTCCAGAGACTACTACACTTTCTAAGTTAGAAACGTTTAACAGGGATGAGAAATACTTACACCTAGACAACTCACATGGAGATCTTTCTTCTAATGTTTTTTATCACTTGTTGTATGAATATGTTGAGACGATGAATGTGAGAGAATGTTATCCTGCATGCAGATTCCTTTATCAGTGCAGGAAGGAATTACCTACCATAGTTTGCCATTAATATGGAATTTGTTGAGGCCTTTTACTAACAAGGTTTTATAACCAAGAGAATAAACAATATTTCTACTCTGACTTTGACATACTGTTTTCTTGTTCCAATTAATCAACGTTTGAGTAACATAGCTAAAGAGAGAAATATTGACATTGTGGGAGGTTTCTTCGAGCCAACACTAACATTTGGTACTGCTCACCAAAATATTCTTACATGCTCGCTTTCGCCAGTAGAGAAATCTTTCCTAGATCAAACTGATGACAGGAGAAAGACATTGAAGGAGAAAATACAGAAAGGGTTAGTGAAGTGAACATGTAGAAATTACTATGCATATAGTGAGACTAAAACACAAGGGAAGCTTGCTTTAGATTTTCAACATATAGTAAAGCTTTGTATATACAGACCTCAATCCAGAACTGATAATTGAGGGAAGATTTATGGAAGTGGCACTGCACCGAGTGCAGCACCACTTCCCCTGCACCCCTTAGTGCCCCCTACCGCCACAATGTGTGCATAGTATTTAAAATGCGGCACACCATGGCACAGGGTAGGGGGCAATAGCATCATTCAACGTGACGCTATTGATGTATTCTGCAGGAGTAGCGCCAACAGTTTGGCGCTTCTCCTGAAGAGAACATAGGGGTACATTCTAAAGAATGGAAGACCGCTTTTAATGCCTGCTCTGAGCAAGCATTAAAAGTGCCATAAAAAATGACGCAATGAACTCTCATAGATTTCCTGGTGCCATTTTTGCGGCCCCCCTAACGAGGGAACTCCCCTCTGCATACATTATGCCTGACGCAGGCATAATGTAGCACAAAGGGTTACAGAGGGGGGCAATGCCTGCATTGCGCCACTCTGTAAATATGGCACGGGGATTTCTGCCTCGTTGCCTCGTTGGACCACATTAACATCAACAATAATGATATTAATGTGACGCAAGGTTGCACTAGGGGATTATAAATATGCACCTAAGTTTGTGGGAACGAGTGAGTGCAGACATGTATTTCTTTTTAGGAATACATGGGATTTTATGTTAAATGGACAAGATCCTGTGATTCCTGGAGTGAAAACAGTGCTTATTATCGTCCTCCAAGAGGATGGTATGGGACTTGTTATTTGGGAGTTAACTTTCCAGAGATTTACCAGATTGACAATATAGATGACACAGATGGCAGAAGTGAATTGCAAAAACCAAGATAAAAAAAAAACTTATTCTGAAATAATTGGGGATATTTTTGGAGCAATTGTTCCTTCTATAGGAGTTGTTCTGAATGCCATGAAAATTAGAAAGTTGTCTATTATTGTGGATAACATGTTGACTAATTTTTCTGGAGCCATAATTTTTATGAATACTGAAATGGCTGCGGTAGCTTCAATGGTTCTCCAGAATAGACTTGTGTTAGATACACTTTTAAGAAAGGAAGGCCGAGTCTGCTGGATGCTGAAAGTGAAGCATTGCTGCACGTATATACCTGACAATAGTAAAGGAATTAGAAATTGAATTAACAAACTGATAGATTCAAATTCCGACTCAAAAGACCTGAAAGAGCCACTGGCATGGGAAAATATTGACAAAGTTTTTACTGAAGTGAAAAATTGGCTGGGTAAACTCAGGTATTGTGGGGAAAATATTGAAACCATTATTTGTGGTTGTGTGTATCATCTGTATAATCGGATTTTACAAACTGTATACACCGATAAAAAGATGAGATGAGAAGTAGATACTTTCATAGTTTTGAGGAAAACTGGAGAAAACCGAGAAACAATAGATATTTTAGCTGATTCACAAGCTTTGAGCTCATTCATAAGTATTAATGAGTATTTCTTTTGTGACAACACATATAGTCATCAGTGGAGGGATTACTGGAGTGCAAACACTATTAATAAAAATTGAGTCATTAAAATATAATGTGAAATAACATGTATTAAAAGGCCTAACTGAAATTATGTATTAGTACATAAAAAAAGTGTAGCTGATGGACATCATAAACAATGTATATCAATATTAAAAAAATATTGTCTAATGAAAGTGTATTTTGCTTAATAATAATAAAATGTACTGAAAAATGAGTATTACCATGTACTAAAAGGATGAATAGTTTAAATATTATGAATTGTTTTATTCTTCATATTTCAGCATTAGTTTAAAAGGCCTAACGCTTTAGTAATTTTCCAGCGCCAATATTTTAAAGGTGTTAACTCTGCAAAATAATGTTTCTTCAAGCAACCAATGTGACTTGCACACTGTTAAAAAGCTATGTTCCTTGCTTGTAGCATTTGTTTCCTGAGATGAGATAATAATGTACGAACTAAACAATGGACATCAGTGCTTAACGGTGTGTTCCATGTTACAATATTTGTTCTTGCTAGAGTTTTGGTTTTTACACTTCATCTGAAATGGCATACAATTGCGAAAAATATATTTAAATTATTATCACATCTGTGAGAACCTAAATTAGTCATTGGGAAATAAGCATTACTTCTGTCTAGAATTTTTCCTATAACTTATTCTCGTCCCATAAGCTCCTACCTTTCAACCTATATAAAATGACACATACAAAGCACAATACACTATATTCATCAACATATAAGGAATACAACAGAAGGTATAAATCAACGTATAAAGACATACGTGTATGTCAAAAAAATACTTATGACAAAAAAGTTAATGGGAACAATGTGGCAGAGTCACCACCATACTCCAATCATCCTGCATTAGGTATGCACAAAGTGGCTGTAAAGCAGTATTGTAAAGCACTGTCTAAGTAATACTGAGGTAGTTGGAACCGCAGATGGAAAAATATTCTTCCTCCATAATTATTCGATGTGGTTCAATTCCTTTTAATATGTAACATTCATTTATTCCAACAAAGAATCTTCAATGTATATGTCAACGCGTTTCGGCCATTCAAATTATTGGCATAATGCCAGATGTTCACCTTCATTTGTAATATGTTATGTGTTCAGAAATTTCACCACCAAGTTTGGTTACTCCGACATGAATATCTTTCAGTGCATGTATTGTGCCTTTCAACAGAGCTATCAGCTTTAACATATATGCTTCTCAGTGACCATGACAGCATAGGTAAATAAATCCTTACATTTCAAAGACCACTTATTGTATTAGTTTTTGCAAGGCACCCGGCTGAGGAGGAATTGTACCTGTGGCTTACAGTGGCTTGCTGTGGCTTAAAACAAACTTACAGAAAACAACTTGAGATATCAAAGACTGGTTGAGGTAAGATCAGTACCATGCCTTGCCAGCTTCATTCCCTGGATCAGAGACAGGCAGGCCAGGCACATTCAAAACCCTGCATAGGCACTTGCAAAACACAACAGAGAAACTGAAACAAGATCTGCTGCTGCTGTGCATTTCTCATTCTGAAATTCTATCTCCATGTTGATAGGCTTTTGTGCCAAACCCTTCTCCTTTTTCTTGAGTGGTCATATGGAGGACTCTTCGTCCTACCTTATTCAGCAGGCTCTGCAATGAGCAGTGGTTTTCATTTAGTAAAACTTGCATTGCCAGGCTGAATAATTTATTTAATGAACAGAATGGTTTTGACATGGTAATTTACAAAAAGTTATCAGAGTTCATCAGCATCTTGTTTGGCCCCTGCTTTTCATTTTGCTTGATCATCAGGAATTGGAAGGGTGGTGTGAAGGGCTTCAAGGGGTTCCAAAGGGAAAGCCATGGGGTGCACCTCTAAATGATAAAATCTCCTTGGTTCGTTTTGACAAACCAGTCATTTCTGAATCTGCAGAGATCTTAACTACTTTTCCTCCTCAGATACAGGTGTAGCTCTCTTGGACTTCAACAACCTCTCTACTGACACAGTTATTTCTCACATTACCTCCATTAAATCTTACTCCCCACTTATACCTTCATCAGAGCCTAACAATCTAAGCAATTACCAAGAGATTTCCTTGCTTTGTTTCCATCCAAAATCTTACCAAAATACGTTAACTCTGCAACTATCTATAACTCACACATCTTCCTGATAAGATCTAATCATTTTTCAGACATTCAACCGATATAGAATCTGCCATCTGGGCAATATCGGTGACCTCAAAATAATTCTATACCAACAAAGTTAGGCAGCCTTAGTCATATTAGAATTTTCGGCCACATTTGAAATGGTCTCCCTTCACATCCTTATCAAATGTCTGAACAATAAAATCATCTGTCTTGAGGAGCTATTGTGGCTTAGCTCTTTTCTGTCCAATCCATCTCAATCTATCCGGCTCAGTCCCTTTTGCTCCGCTGTGACACATAATCAATACATGCTTCAAACACTCTCTGCCCTGATTTGGTCTTATGGAATTGAGGCCCAGACACAGGAATGTTTGAGAGCTTACATGTTTTTGGTTGCTAGCCGGATGAAAACTAACTACCTAAAGCAGAACATGGATAGGATTGGAGTTTATTCCATTTAGTGGCCAACCCCTAGTCTGGCCCTCAGACTATCTGATTTTGGTATGACCCCCCCCCCATCCCTTCAAACATTCATGCCTGAAACTTTGGAGTTAATTTTTACTACTGTTTTTCTTTCCTTCCGTAGATTAATTGAGTATCTGGACAGTGCTTTGCACTGCTCAAAATGGTAAGAAAAGTTATTGCTCTGCCTGAATCAGCCCACAAAAGTTTCATTCAAATGTTTATCATCCTGTGTCTTGATTGTGTCTTTATTTATGACTTCTCATCTGCCTTACTAATAAACTGCAGATAGTTCGAAATGCAGCAGCAAGAAACATTCTCACACTGACACCCTATGAATCTGACTTTTCTTGACTAAAGGAATTGCGCTGGCTGCCCAACAAAGAAAAATCTGTATTCAGAGCTCTGTGCATGAGGCACAGAGCCTTACATAGTGCAGGACCGTCTACCTTTGACTAAAAATCCTGCCTCTCCAACCTTCCTGAGCTCTTCAGTCAGCTAAAGCTAAACTGCTGCACCTTTCTTCCATCAGGAAGACCAGAATAGGAGCTGGATCATTTTTCTTTCTGTCTTTCTTTCCCATAAAGATCAGATCAGACTTATCCGTGCCCTTCTTCAGAAATAAACTGAAAACGTGAAATTTTTCAGCAATGCAAGATGCCAGATCAATGGCGTGTTGCTCTCTTTCTTAGCACTAGGACATCCTCTTGGGCAATAGTGCACTGTGCAATAATAATAATAACTCTAGATCACTCTCAGTTATGCCCCTATCAGCCTCCCTGTTTTGCTTCCAGAAATATTGAGAGCATAGGATATTATATTCCGCCTGTTGGACTTTTTTGCTTATGCAGGGTCATCCCCAATCTTTTTGCCTCCTGCCTGCTATTTTTTCTTACCTGTTGCTGTTGGCTTTTGAACTCTGAGCACTTTACCACTGCTAACCAGTGCTAAAGTGTATATGCTCTCTGTGTAAAATTATATGTAATTGGTTTATTCATGATTGGCATATTTGATTTACTAGTAAGTCCCTAGTAAAGTGCACTAGAGGTGCCAGGGCCTGTAAATCAAATGCTACTAGTGGGTCTGCAGCACTGGTTGTGCCACCCACATAAGTAGCTCTGTAATCATGTCTCAGACCTGCCACTGCAGTGTCTGTGTGTGCAATTTTAACTGTAAATTCGACTTGGCAAGTGTACCCACTTGCCAGGCCCAAACCTTCCCTTTTCTTATATGTAAGGCACCCCTAAGGTAGGCCCTAGGTAGCCACAAGGGCAGGGTGCAGTGTATGTTAATGTAGGACATACAGTAATGTGTTTTATATGTCCTGACAGTGAAATATTGATATATTTGTTTTTCACTGTTGCAAGGCCTGTCCCTCTCATAGGTTAACATGGGGGCTACCTTTAAATATGATTAAAGTGTAGATTCCCTTTGGGAGCAGATGGACATGTGGAGTTTGGGGTCTCTGAGCTCACAATTTAAAAATACATCTTTTAGTTGATTTTAAGATTGTGTGTTTGAAAATGCCACTTTTAGAAAGTGAGGATTTTCTTGCTTATACCGTTTCTGTGACTCTGCCTGTTTGTGGATTCCCTGTCTGGATCAGTTTGACAGTTGGGCTGGTTGCACCTCACATTAGACAGTGACACAAAGGGAGCTGGGGTGTAGTCTGCATTTCCCGATGAGCCATCTGTGCTAGGAGGGAGGGGAGAAGTGGTCACTTACACCTGAAAGGGTTGTGCCTGTCCTCACACAATGCAGTCTCTGACCCCCTGGTGAGTGTCTGGGGCCTGGCCTGGGCAAGGCAGGATTTCACATTCAAAAGAGACTTTACTTTGAAGTAGGCCTACTTCAAAGGAGAAATTGGGTATAAGAAGGGCACCCAAAACCACAGACTTTAGAAACACTTCTGGAACCAAGAGGAACCTCTGTCCGGAGAAGAGATGAATAGCTGAGGAAGAAGAGCTGCCCTGCCTGTGACTGTGCTTTGTGGAGCTATCCTGCAGTTGCTGCTTCTGCCAGAGTAAGAGAGCAAAGACTGGACCATGGAAATAGGGCCACAGGTCCCCTAATGCCTGCCCTGACCCACGTCTTAAAAAAGCAAGCTTTGCCCCATTTTTTGACCCCTCCTCCCTCCCTTGCACCATTTTTACATGGGAGTATAAATATGGTGTTAAGGCCATAGAGTCATTTTTTGCACGGGGACGCCTACCTTGCATCTCATTAAGGCAAAGTAGGCCTCCACTTTCAAAAAATGACTTTAACTCCATAAATTTGGTGCTAGAGGGGTCTAGCACCAAAGTATAAATATGGAGTTAGTTTTGCACCGAATTAGAGTTTAAAAAAATGACACTAATTCGATGCAAACAGAGTATAAATATGCCCCAAAGTACTTTATTTTAGTGACAATGTGCCAAAAACATCTCAGAGGATATACTCCCTTAGGAGGTAAGTAAAATACACAAAATATACACACAAACCAAAATCAGGTAATGAAACAGTTAGAAAAGTAGTGCAAACAATGTGGAATACAATAGGATGCAATAGGCCTAGGGGCAATACAAAACATATACTAAGAAAGTGGAATGCGAACCACTTAGGGACCCCAGGCCTAGTGTAGTATGTAGAGGGTCACTGGGAGTGTAAGAAAACACTAACGGTGTCCAAGATACCCCACCCAAAGACCCTGAAAAGTAGGAATAAAGTTACCCTACTTCCCCAGGAACACACTAAAGTCGTGATAGGAGATTCTGCAAAGACCACAACTGACTGCAAAGCACTGAAGATGGATTCCTGGACCGCAGGACCTGTAAAGGAAGGGGACCAAGTCCAAGAGTCACGAAAGTGTCCAGGGCAGGAGCCCACTAAACCGCAGATGAAGGTGCAAAATGGCTGCCTCCGGGTGGAAGAAGCTGAAGATTCTGCAACAACAGAAGATGCCAGGAACTTTTCCTTTGCACAGAAGATGTCACACGGCGTGCTGGAGGATGCAGAGTTGTTTCCATGCAGAAAGACTGCAAACAAGCCTTGCTAGCTGCAAAGGTCACGGTTGAAGAAAATGGATGCTGCCCAGGCCCAGGAAGGACCAGGAGGTCGCCCCTTGGAGGAGGAGACAGAGAAGGCACTCAGCAACACAGAGAGCCCATGCAGAAGCAGGCAGCACCGGCAGAAGCTCTTGAGCACAGGTTCAAGAAATCTGAGCACGGCGGTCATCTCAACACTACAAAGGAGGGTCCCACGAAGCCGGTGGTCAACTCATCAGGTTGAGCAATGCAGGACAGAGAGCTGGGGATCTGTGCTATGCTGTACATGATGGATTCCTTGCATAAGTGCACAGAAGCCCTAGCAGCTGCAGTTCACGTAGTGCACAGGATTACTGTCTGGCGTGGGGAGGCAAGGACTTACCTCCACCAAATTTGGCCAGTTGGACCACTGTACTGTCAGGGTCTTTTGGATCCAGCTCCTGTGTTCCAGGGACCACGCTCGTCATGATGAGAGGGGACCTAGAGGACCGGTGAAGCAGAAGTTTGGTGCCTTTGTTAGCAAGTGGAAGATTCCGTTGACCCACGGGCAATTTCTTCTTGGCATCCAGTGCAGGGTGAAGGCAGACAGCGCCCAGAGCATGCACCACCAGGAAACAGTCGAGAAAGCCGGCAGGATTAGGCGCTACAATGTCGCTGGTAGTCTTCTTGCTCCTTTGTTGCAGTTTTGCAGGTGTCCTGGAGCAGTCAGCGGTCGATCCTTGGCAGAAGTCGAAGAGGGAGATGCAGAGGAACCCTGGTGAGCTCCTGCATTCATTATCTGAAGAGAAGCCCACAGGAGTGACCCTAAATAGCCCTCAGAGGAGGATTGGCCACCTAGTCAGGTAAGCACCTATCCGGAGGGGTCTCTGACATCACCTGCTGGCACTGGCCACTCAGAGGCCTCCATTGTGCCCTCACACCTCTGCAGTCAAGATGGCAGAGGTCTGGGACACACTGGAGGAGGTCTGGGCGCCACCCCTGGGGTGGTGATGGACAGGGGAGTGGTCACTCCCCTCTCCTTTGTCCAGTTTCGTGCCAGAGCAGGGGCTGGGGGATCCCTGAACCAGTGTAGACTGGCTTATGCAAGGAGGGCACTATCTGTGCCCTTCAAATCATTTCCAGAGGCTGGAGGAGGCTACTCCTCCCCAGCCCTTAACACCTATTTCCAAAGGGAGAGGGTTTAACACCCTCTCTCAGAGGAAATTCTTTGTTCTGCCTTCCTGGGACTGGGTTGCCCAGACCCCAGGAGGGCAGGAGCCTGTCTGTGGGTTGGCAGCAGCGGTAGCTGCAGTGAAAACCCCAGAGAGCTAGTTTGGCAGTACCCGGGGTCCATGCTGGAGCCCCGGGGATGCATGGGATTGGCACCCCAATACCAGATTTGGCATGAGGGGCCAATTCCATGATCTTAGACATGTTACATGGCCATATTCGGAGTTACCATTGTGAAGCTACATATAAGTATTGACCTTTATGTAGTACACGTGTGTAATGGTGTCACCGCACTCACAAAGTCCAGGGAAATTGCCCTGAACTATGTGGGGGCACCATGGCTAGTGCCAGGGTGCCCTCACACTTAGTAACTTTGCACCTAACCTTCACTAAGTGAGGGTTAGACATATAGGTAACTTATAAGTTACTTAAGTACAGTGTAAAATGGCTGTGAAATAACGTGGATGTTATTTCACTCAGGGTGCGTTGGCAGTCCTGTGTAAGGATTGTCTGAGCTCCCTATGCGTGGCAAAAGAAATGCTGTAGCCCATAGAGACCTCCTGGAACCCCAATACCCTGGGTATCTTGGTACCACATAGTAGGGAATTGTAAGTGTGTTCCAGTGTGCCAATCAGAATTGGTAAAAATTGTCACTTGCCTGCAGTGACAATTTTAAAGACAGAGGGAGCATACACACTGAGGTTCTAGTTAGCATGGCCCCAGTGACACAGTTAGGCACCACACAAGGAACACATTCAGGCTACAACTATGAGCACTGGGGTCCTGGCTAGCAGGATCCCAGTGAGACAGGCAAAAACAAACTGACACACAAGTAAAAATGGGGGTAACATGCCAGGCAAGATGGTACTTTCCTTCAATCTGTTGCATCTATTCCTCCATGCCACTGCGCTGATCTATCAGGACATCCCCTATGATAATCTCCCCTCATTGAGTGTGTCTGATATAGATGGTTTTATGAAGGCTTCCGGGTTTGTGTTTGGATAGTAGCGTGACATGATTGTCATCACCCGCAGGCCAATCTTAAAATTACTTGTAGTACTCTGTACACTTAGTCCAAGATTATCTCTTTTACTTCCTCTGAGAAGGGTGCTGAACATAAAACTGCTACTTCTGCTTTTTTGTGTGTGGGCCTGAAGTGAAACACCGTCTAGGGAACAATTTTGACTATAGCATACCCAAATTCCAATTATGTTGATGTGTTTCTGGGAGGAGGAAAATCTCACTGTTTTGGGACTTTAGCAGCTTGATGATTGATAGCCTCTTGTCTGTTGCAGTGAGATCTTAAATTGCTCACCACCTTTACCACTGTGAAAAAGGCCCAGCAGCTAGGTTTAGCACAGTACTGGGGATTAACCTCTCCCATAATCCATCATCAAAGGCCATTATAGGCATATTAAGGACATTTAAATAATACCCAGAAGTGTGGTTTAGAACTAGATTGCTGCAGTCCTATCAAACCTCATAAAAATGTTGTTAACTTCAACAAATAAACTTTGATAATTAACAGTTCCCTCACAAAATCTTAACATACACCCTTCCCCCTGGTTAAGCAGTGACAGTCGACTAGTCTTTCTTTCGAAATAGCCAAGATCATTCTTTTTCCTACTCCAACCCTCCTTGTGCAATGGCTCTAAAGAGGGTGTTGTAGCTCTCTTATTCAAGGTGAGTTGCCACTGTCTCACACATCAGTTTTCACCTCCAGTTTTGGTTATCAATCAGTGAAGCGTCCCGCCTGTTGCACTGCCTTTTCAGTGGCTGTTTAAATTGTATTCACAGAGGACTAGGCTCACCAATGTGTGACAGATCATCGTTGCCCTGGGCCTTGTCTCCACCATCCTCTTTGCTTTGGATATCCAGCATTGTGCCGTTGCCTTTATTGATGAAACGCTTCTCACTGTCCCATTCAAAGATGAGCCAAAAGAGGCGAGCCAATTGGTAAGGTAAATTATGTTCAGATGGGTTATCTGTAGTTTTCTTGATTTCTTTCCTTTAGGGTGGATGTTGTGAGGTTGTAGAACAGTTGTAGCCAGTGTCTATCATACATTATGGCTTTTACAGCATATATAAGTATCATGATCTCATTTTCCTCATAGAAGTGTCTACAGGTTAAAAATTCAGGAAATTCTTAATGCATATCAGGTGGTTGTTCCGTTTGTTTCTGACATAATGCAAGGGGCATTGCACATATGGCTGAATGTCATGCCTTTGTGCATTTCTGGGTACTCTCATGATTCTTATGATTTGTCATCTAAATCATTTTCTAGATCTTGCTGCTTGAGTACTAAATCATTGCACTGTTCTTCTAATTCAAGAACTATGTTGCCTAAGTAGTGTTTTTCTTCTGAGCATTTATCAACTGTTTTTTCAAGGTAATTCATTCTCATTTTCACAGTTTGCATAGAGAGGATTTTAGGCCTCTCCTGATCATGCTGGTTCCTGTTTTTATCTCTGAAAGGAAATGCTGAAGGATCTCCTTCATGATCCTTATGGTGGCTAACCCTTCTCCTGTCTTCTTTGGGGAAGACCTGAAAATCCCAGGGCTTTGCCTTGTACAACATCCTTCAAGCCCTTGGCTGTCAGCATATATTTTATTGAGTTGTCACATCCGGCCCTGGTGATAAACATGTTTCTCCTTTTCTTGTGCTCGTTGTAGGCCCGGAAGGTTGGTATGATCCTCACATACAGTTCTCTTTCATGGTGTAGCTCGGGTCTCTTATCACAGGGCCTCTACCATTGCAGTTAGGTTGCCTGGTTTCACATCTTTCATCGCTGATAAGAGGGCAGGGGTCAAATGAAGCCTATGGTTCCCAACTAAGTTGTGATGCTTAGCATATATCCTTGACACAGGGTCAGCTGTGTCTTGTCTGACTTTTTGTCTCAGGGCTCTGTCATCCCTTAGTACATAGTATCAGACTACCAGGTTGAGTGTTTTTCAATGTGGACCTTTGCTTCTTTTCTCTCTGTTCTCTCTTCTTACCCTTGGAATCCCAAGCTGGGTCACCAGACCTCCAGTTGCAGCCTACTTCCTCTTTTAATCTTCTAACTTGTTTACAAATGTATTTTCTGACTACTGGCACTCAATCCACTGTAGAGTCTATTCTTTCCAACAGCCATATAGTGCAGGGCTTTACACATTAGACATGCTCATGACTGGTGTTTGCTGTAGTGATGGTCAAACCTCAGCCCTGCTATATATATATATATATATATATATATATATATACATATATATATATATATATATATATATAACCAGTGTGGTCCACCAACTTTGCCGCTGAATGTCTGTGTCTCCAAGCCACAGCCTGATCTGACGTGGTTGGATTTTGATATCCTGGTGCTCAGCCTTTCTACTTACTGGTCCGATCACTTTCAGCGGTCAGTCTTGTCAGTTGTTTCTATGCAGATGGCACTTGATAAGTTGCAGTCTCTGGACATTGTCTGTCCAACTCCAACTTTTCTCTTTATTGGTGTCAGTCTTGGCTTCATTATGAGGTCACTTCCCACATTGGTGTGCTCGGGCAAAGCTCAGGCCCAGTCCATCTACTCACAATGATGGCTACTCTCTCTGCTACTGATGCCCTGTCTTATCCCTGCTGTGGGTGCTCCTGGGTTGTTTGTGTTCAGGTTCAGGGAGGAACTGGCCAGTTCAGCCTGGACTGTTCCTATTGGAGTACGGTCATAACTGAAGTGGCAAGGTGTGCAAAATTGGTATGCAGCCTCAAGGAATTAACAGTATAAAGATTAATTCAATCATTCGATCTATCACTTTTTGGTGTAACTTGCTGTGTCACGCTAAGAGGGATGGGTATGTCCAGACATGGGTCCTGTGCATACTGTGTCACTGGAACCAAGCTATACCTGGAACTAATTAAGGTGAAACCAGTCCTGGGTTGCTTGTGTTCCAGTTAAGAGAGGACCTGGCGTTGGCAGTTCGGGCTAGACTGTTCCTATTGGAGCAGGGTGAAGACTGACTTTCACAGGGCAGGGTCCAAGCTAAGGTGGCATGGAGCTTCTTGTATTAGGATGCAGCCCAATAATCACCGGTGGGTGAGATTAACTCAAGCATTCCATACATCACATTTTTGCTTACTTTAAGTGCTTTGTGGACAGTTGAAGACTCACATCTGCCACAGCTCCTATATTAACACTGGTGTCAATTGGAAAGTTTTGTGGCATGCTTTGAGTTCTGACTTTCAAAGATGGTGGCTGTTCTCTCCCATCACACCACCAGTCTTAGCTTTGCTTCTTCTATATGTTTATTGAGGAGTTTGTGGCTTACCTACATTTTTCAATTACCCTTGAGTTGGTGCCATGGCACTGTTTCGGGCCTCCAAGATGGAGACTTCATGTTCACTTAGTTTCCAATTAGTTTTAGTGCTCACATTGCTTGATTAGAGAGTGTTACCTTGTAAATTGTGCCTCATGCTCCTCTTTGGCCTCATAATGGTGTCCAGGCATATTGAAGGATCACAGGGCATTGATGTATTCAAATGTTGGCACAGTAGGAGCAGAGCTTCCAAGTATTGCCCTGCTTCATGTCCACATCTCTCTAAATCCCAACAGATACATTTTGTATAAAGGATATACACAGTGTGTAATGCAACGGCACTGACTTGAATGCCTGGAAATACAGAAAGGTTTAGTACTACTGAGTTCTATAACTATGGGCTTTGCCGTATTCTTTGAAAGGATGATAGAGGTCGCTTACGGGCTAAATTTGATGGATCTCAGCTCAGGTATTATCATTATATAAAGATTCTTGTTTAATAGGATGCTCAAGAAAAACACAAGGAGAATAGACTATTGCTCACCGATGAATCAAGGATCAGAGCTTAATTTGAGCTGATGTTCTCCAGTGCTCTGCATCAGCACCTAGGCCCTCCTTATGACGTTGGCAGTAAGTGCTGGTTACTGCCATGCTGACTGCCACCAATATACCGCTACCCTATTATGACCCACACATAGAAATCCACCACTATACAGACACACACACAAGTCTGCCAGCCCAAAGGTCAGTGATAAACTGGTGGTAGCAAAACCCACAGCGTTACGCCAACAGAACTACGCCCACAGCATTATGACCCATGAAACACCGCGGCAGACATTCAACCGTGATAAACCATTGGCGGTACATTCCGCCACGCTCAAAATACACATACACATACAAAACAACACCACATTGGACATTTCAAACTACACACACCTGACACACATACAAACACCACGCCCACACCCATACACCACTATAAAACACACACATTGCCCACAACCCTCTACCACTACAAAACATTTACAACAGAGAGAGAGAGACACACCAGGAGCACCCACAGAACCAGAGCCACAGCACACCATCACCCATACACCATCCACGCATCTCACAGCACACACCCCAACACATCACCCCACACACACACTCACAAAAACCACACACGCTACACCCATGGCACCACAAAGACAGCCCAGGTTCTCAGAAGAGGAGCTAAGGGTAATGGTGGAGGAAATCATCCGGGTAGAGCCACAGCTATTCGGATCACAGGTGCAGCAGACATCCATTGCAAGGAAGATGGAGCTATGACGGAAAATAGTGGACAGGGTCAACGCCATGGGACAGCACACCAGAACAAGGGATGACATCAGGAAGTGGTGGAACGACCTATGGGGGAAGGTGCGTTCTGTCGTTGAAAGTCACCAGATAGCTGTACAGAGGACTGGCGGTGGACCCCCCACCTCCTCCCCCACAACTAACAACAGGGAAGGAGCAAGTCTTGGCAATCATGCATCCTGAGGGCCTGGGAGGAGTAGCAGGAGGACTGGACTCTGGCAAGTCAAATCTTTACTACTTTCACCCCCCTACCTGCATGCCATCACATACCCCCACCCTCACCCTCACTCTCATCACTCCATCACCTCCCATATACCCCACCATCACAACCCACACATCCCAATACCAAGCCCTGCATGCAACACCAATGCATGGACACCCATCACAGGCCTGTATGGACAACCATCACCACTGCATGCAGACTAGAGACAATCTCTTAGCCAACCAAATCACAACTCACACAAGACAAAGCTGCCATGGTAATAACAACCATAGAGGGCAACATACCCATGCACAAGATGTCACACGCAGAAACAATAACACTGCATTTACATCCCAACAAGACCCCCACACAACGTCACCGGAAAGGAGGTGCCAGCAACATCCAGTTCCCCCACAGAAGAGGCCCACAGTGATGACAGCAGCTTTGCACACCTGGATCAGGATGATCAACCTAGCCCAACAGGGACCTCTGGACAGTAGGTTACCCAGGCACAGTCCCATGCCACCACAGAGCCTCCCCACTCAGGAAACACCACCACAGCACCCACCCAGCGGGCCCATACCACTGTCCCCAGGACACGTCAATCAGCAGTGTGTCCACCACTAAAGGGACCCCAGGCAATCCCACAAACACAGGATGATCAGGGACCTGGGGTCAGTGGCAGTGGGCACACAGTTCAGGGGACAGAGGCACAGGACAACAGGGAAGCTGGGAGGACTGCTGTTCAACAGAGGGAGGACAGGCCCAGGGATCCGACTCTCCACAAAGTACTCACCAACATCCTGGGAGCATACCACCATTCCCAGGAGACCTTGGGCCAGATACTGGCCAAGTTTGCAGGAGGCCATGGGCCAGGCACTGGCCAAGTTACAGGACACCCAGCGGCTGCAAGAGGGACAGTACCTGGGGATCAGGCAGGACCTGAGGGACATCAACACCACCCTGGTCACCATTGCAGGGGTGCTCACGGACATGGCCAACACCATGAGGGAGGCAGTGGCACACCAACGGGCCCCTGACACTAGCCACATTGATGAACAGCCTTCCACCTTGGCTGACGCTAGTGGACAGGAGCCCCCACCATATGAACAACAGCATCCCACCCCCTGCAGAAGAACCACCCCGTAAACGGCCCCTGCGATCCAAGCAGAAGCCAGAGAACATTGCCAAGACCCCGTCAGGAAACAAGACTCTCCTGTTTGTCACCCTTGCGTCCCACTCTGTCATCCTGTCCACCTTGAACTGCCATTGCACCTCTTCCATTGGACAATGCATCTGTGATACCAATAGACTGGACTCTATCCTGGACTTTCCTCCACCATGACCCAAGCCCATTGCACATCCCCATTTACTTCTCAGCACTGAAATGAACACCCTTGGAAAAAACAAGTATGGAGTATGTCAAATGATTTAAGGATATAGTTGTTTAACAATCTGTAGACATTGCAAATAGATTGCACAGTTATGTATAGATAGGTATGACCTGTAATGTGCTGTAGTCAATACGCCAGGAGCCACAGGAGGGCACAAATATCTGCAAATAAACATGTTAAAGAGTACAAAAAGTGGCCATTGTAGTGGGAACAGCAGCCAGCCAGAGAAAATTCACTTCACAAAACAGCAATGGAAGGTGAGGTCACAGTGTCTTACCTGTGTGTCACTGGAAGTTCTGTTGTATGATAGTTGTTCTGTTGTCCACATCCTCTTCCTCTTCCTCCTCTTCATCACTGTCCACAGGCTCCACCACTTCCACATGACCTTCTCCAGCCTCATCCTCCTGCAGAAAAGGCACCTGGCGTCTCAAGTCTAGGTTGTGCAACATGCAACATGCAACAATGATCTGGCAGACCTTCTTGGGTGAGTAGCACGGGATCCACCTGTCAGATGGAGGCACCTGAACCTGGCCTTCAGGACGCCAAAGGTAATTTCAATGATCCTCCTTGTTCACCCAAGTGCCTCATTGTAACGTTCCTCTGCCCTTGTCCTGGCATTCCTCACTGGAATCAGTAGCCATGAGAGGTTGGGGTAACCAGATTCACATACAAATATTGAGGGATACCTGTTAGCCAGACACTCACCCATAGGGCCAACCCCAGACCCATATACCAACATATACTGGATGGGGACCATGGGCTCACCTATTAGCCACACCCTGTGCCTCTGGAGTTGTGCAATCACATATGGGATGCTGCTATTCCTCGGGATATAGGCATCATGCTACTTTTCATTGACATGGGAGATGTACTGGTCTGCCAGGCACACTATCTGCATATTCATAGAGTGAACGCCCTTTGAATTTCTGTACAACTGTTCATTTCTCCAGGGGGAACAAAGGCAATATGTGTACCATCAATAGCACCAATGATGTGGGGGATATATCCCATTGCATAGAAGTCAGCCTTCACTGTGGCCAAATCCTCCACCGAGGGGAAAATGATGTAGCCGTGCATGTGTTTCATCAGGGCAGACAACACTCTGGTCAGCACGTTAGAGAACATAGGCTGTGACATCCCTGCTGCCATGGCCACTGTCACTTGGAAGGAGCCACTTGCCAAGAAATGGAGCACTGATATGACTTGAACAAGAGGGGGGATCCCAGTGGGGTGACGGATAGCTGAGATCAGGTCTGGCTCCAATTGAGCACACAGCTCTTGGATTGTGGCCCTATCAAGTCTGTAGGTGATGATAATGTGCCTGTCCTTCTTTGTTGCCATGTCCACCAGGGGTCTGTACACGGGGGTATGTCGCCATCTCCTATTCATCCTCAGCAGTTGAACTCTAGGGTGAAAAATGGTGAGCAGCTGGTCATATTCAATTCCGCTGACGTTGTGTGCCTTTGCAGGAGGCGGTGGAGGAACGCTGTGCAACTCCTCATTGGTTATCATTGGGCCCTACGGGTTCCAGTAGCCAATGCTGATGTACGCTGGCAGTAACGGTACGCACCGCCGCAGATGTGACTGCCATTTTCTATCTGTTCACTCACTTGCTACCTGACCTTCAAAAGGAGAGGACCTACACTGCAAGTGCTGCAGTGACCTGTTTCGGGAAGCGACCATGGCTTGAGTGTCTGGGGAAAGGGCCCCAGCCTTCACTTTGGAGGAGTTGGAGAGACTAGTGGATGGGGTCCTACCCCATTGCCGTTTACTTTATGGTCCTCCAGACCAACAGGTGAGTACACTGTAAGCACGATCATTGGGTCATGAATGCATGGAGTACTGAGTGTGTAAGCCTTGTGTAAAGGGGGGAGGCTGAGGGGTCCTGGGCAGAGTGCTGCATGTATGGTGGTCAATGTCTGTGCATAAGGGGATGGGAGGGATATGGTGGGCCATGAGTGTAACAGGCCGGACGGTATGGCTGATACCTTTTTCTATGTATCTTTCTGTGCAGGTCAGCACCCATCAGAAAAAGGGTATTTGTCATGCCATCGCCAAGGACATGCAGACCCTAGGGGTCTTTGACAGGAGGGGAACCCACTATCACAAACGGTGGGAGGACCTGCGCCTCTGGGCAAGGAAGATGGCAGAGGCCCAGCTGGGGATGGCCTCCCAACGAGGAAGGGGTGCCCGTTGAACCCTGGCTCCCCTGAGGTTCCGCATACTGGCCTATCCAGAGTTGGATGGGTGCTTGAAGGCATCACAGCAGCTACAAGGGGGTGAGTACAGTTTCAAAATCAGAAAATTGTGAGTGGTGGGGTGTTATCTGGGTGGGGGATGTCGGCCTGTGAGTGCCCCTAGGCCAGGACGAACATGGCAGGGTAGGTTCCATGTTGGCCGGGTCTGATGTACTCCAGCCCCAAATATGCTAGTGGGCATCTACTACTGGGCAGGGTCCTGTGGGTTTCAGGTGTGCTGCTATTGGCGTTAGGCATTGTACTCCATGGCCTGGTGACTAGCATTGTAACTGGTAGTGCATGGCCTAGTACATAGGGCTGTTCCCTGTGTGGTGTGTACACCAACGGTGGTGTTGTTGCTGGCACTGACCAAGTGTATCCTCTGTCTCTCCACCCCCTTTTTGTTTTGTCACCCTGTCCTTGTGTGCATTAGCATCATCTGGCGGAGGAGCAGAGGCACCGACGACGGAGGGAGCTGCATCCCACATGGCCCATGAGGCTGAATCCACCGACGGTGAGGGCACCAGTGGGACGGAGGGCGAGGGGAGCACCACGGCGGAGACTGGAGGGGACAGTTTGGACAGTGACACCTTCTCCTGTGCCCACTCGTCCAGAAGGGTGGGCATCTCCTTCGCCCCAGGCACCTTAGGCCCTGCCCCAGTCAGGCCTGCTGCCCTCAGTGAGGAGTCTATTGACCTCCTGTGATCCAGAAACCGTCGACGCCACCAACCCTGACATCGCGGCACACAACCTCAATCTATGGATCACCAACTGCGCTGACCGCCTTGCTCCACTCAGAAAACCCTCCAATAACCACATCAACAAAAAAGCCACCTGGTTCACCGACGACCTCCAAGCCTCCAAACGCCACTGCCGAAAACTCAAGCAAATATGGCTACTCGAACGCACTCCAGACAACCACACGGCCCTCAAGGATGCCACATGCAAACACCACCAACTCATCAGGCTAGCAAAAAGATCCTCCTTCAAAACCCACCTAGAAAACAACTGCAAAGAACTTTTCAGCATCGTAAAAGAACACTCCAACCCCAACGCCACCGTCAACAACATCACCCCCTCCCAAGAAGTTTGCGACGCCCTAGCAACCGCCTTCCACCGAAAAATCACAGACATACACAACAGCTTCAACTCCCCTCACACTCCAGACGCTCCTACTCCACCCCCCACGAACTCCACCCGCTCCAGCCGACTGACCTCCTGGACCAACATCAGCGACGACAAAACCCGCAAGATCATGAACTCCATCCACTCCAGATCACCATCAGACCCCTGCCCACACAACATCTTCAACAAAGCAGACGCGGCCATCACACCACACCTACGGAAAGCCATCAACATCTCCTTCGAAACTGCAAGATTCCCGGACAGCTGGAAACACACCGAAATCAACGTCCTTCTCAAAAAACCAAAGGCGGACACCAAGGACCTGAAAAACTTCCGGCCCATCTCTGTGCTCCCGTTCCCGGCAAAGGTCATTGAGAAAATCGTCAACACTCAGCTCACTCGGTACCTCGAAGACAACAACATCTTCGACCCCTCCCAGTCCAGCTTCAGAGGCAACCACAGCACCGAAACTGCCCTCCTTGCCACCACAGACGACATCAGAAGCCACCTCGACAATGGAGAAACATCAGCCCTCATCCTCCTAGACCTATCAGCTGCCTTTGACACCGTATGTCACCACACCCTAAAATCCCGCCTCCACGCAGCAGGAATCTAGGACCAGGCCCTCGAATGGACTGCATCCTTCCTCGCCGGCAGAACCCAAAGAGTCCGCCTCCCCCGTACCAATCCAAAGCCTTCAACATCATCTGTGGCATACCCCAGGGCTCATCCCTCAGCCCAATGCTGTTCAACATCTACATGGCCCCCCTCGCACAAGTGGCCCGTCAGCACAACCTCAACATCATCTCCTACGCAGCCGACACCCAACTCATCCTCTCCCTCACCAAGGACCCGCACACCGCCAAAACTAACCTCCATGAGGGACTAAAAGCCATTGCCGACTGGATGAGAGACAGCCAGCTAAAACTGAACCCGGACAAAACAGAGGTCCTCATCCTTGGGCGCACCACCTCTGCTGCTTGGGACAACTCATGGTGGGCGTCCACGCTGGCCCGCCCCCGACGCTCACCGACAGCACAGAAAACCTCGGCTTCACCCTCGACTCCTCAATCTCCATGTCAAAGCAGGTCAGCACCATTTCCTCCTCCTGCTACAACACCCTCCGCATGCTTCGCAGAATTTACAAAATGGATCCCAAAAGAAACAAGAAAAACAGTAACCCATGCCCTCGTCAGCAACAGACTCGACTACGGCAACGCCCTCTAAACCGGTATCTCATCCAAACTCCTCCAACGCCTCCAACACATCCAAAACGCCTCCGCCCAACTCATCCTCAACATCCCTCGCCACTGCCACATCACCCCCCACCTAAGAGACCTTCACTGGTTCCCCGTCAACAAGAGGATCACCTTCAAGCTCCTCACCCACGCACACAAGGCACTCCACAACACCGGACCATCATACCTGAACAACAGACTCAGCTTCTACACCCCCACCTGGCCTTTCCGCTCCGCTAACCTCGCCCTCGCCTCTGTCCCCCACATCTAACGCAAATCTTCGGGCAGCAGATCATTCTCTTACCTCGCCACCAAAACCTGGAACACCCTCCCGCCGGATCTACGACAGACCGAGGACCTTCTTTCCTTCAGAAAACAACTCAAGACTTGGCTCTTCGAGCAGTAGCAGCCCCCCCCCCCCCCCAGCGCCTTGAAACCCTCACGGTATGTAGCGCGCTTTACAAATTAACTGATTGATTGATTGATCTCTGTTGGGCAGTCAACCATAGTGAATGCCATCCAAGGTCTGGCAGGGCATTTGCAACAAACAAATGCATTCCTGGAGGGCATTCACTCTGGCGTGGTGGCCCAACAGAGATCATTCCAGGCTCTGGCCTCCTCCCTGATGGCAGCCATTGTTCCTGTCTCTCGCCTCCCCCTCCAACTTCCTCTACCAAGTCCCATTCCCCTCAACCCCGGCCTATCCCAAGCACACCACCAGACCAGCATGCAACCACCATAATTCATCCCACAGGCACTCACACAAACACCACCCAGATACGGACACACCAACATCCACCGCCTCCACTGTGTCCCCCTCCTCCTCCTCGTCCACCTCTCTCCCCCTAGCATCTCCACTAACACCTGTATGCACTACATCCTCATCCACTACCCCATAACCATCACGCCTATCACTACACACCCCTCACTGGCAGTCATCACCCCCACATGCATGCACACGTCCCCTGTGTCCTCTCCCACTGTGTCTGTGCGCCCTCCTCCCAAAGTACACAAACGCAAGCACTCAGACACCCAACAGCCATCCACCTCACAACAGCATTCAGCCCATGCGCCTGCACCCAAACACAGCAGACAGACACCTCCTACCACCACCCCTTCTTCCTCCACTCCCAAACCTTCACCCTCTTCCAGCCCCAGTGTCCCTAAAAAGCTTTTCCTCTCCACCCTTGACCTATTCCCTGCCACTCATCCCCATCCTTCACTTCGGGCCAGGGTGGTCAGGACCCAGGCTAGCACCTAAGCCACCCAGTCCACGGCCACTGTAGTTTCTGCAGCCACTGCATTTGTGAGAGGCTCCAAGGAGACACCTGTCAGCACAGCCAGTGTGCCTGCACCAGCTGCCAGGGGCAAAAAGGGAGCACCATCTGGCAAAGGGCAAAAAGGGAGCACCAGCTGGCAAAGGCTAGGAGGGACCACCAGCTGGCAACAGGAGGGAGGCACCACCAGCTGGCAAAGGCAAGAAGGAACCACCAGCTGGCAAAAGCATGAAGGGGCCACCAGCTGCCAAGGGCAAGAAGGGACCACCAGCTGCCAAGGGCAATGACAAAGGCACAGACACCACAGGCAGGATGGACATGGAGCCTGGTGCTGGAGAAGCATCTGAGCAAACAACACCAGCCATGGCACTTCAGCCATCCGAGGCTGCAGGGGATGGCCTTGAGCCTCCACCCCACCACAGGCAGCACTGCCACATGCACCACCGCCAGCACCGCCGCCAGCAGCAGCAGCCCCAGGGGCAGCCGTCTGAGGCTGGAGGAGAGGGGTGGGAGACTCCCCCCACCACTGACAGCACCACTGCCAGCACTGCTGCCAGCAATGCCACCTTCATCACCGCCAGCATGACCACCTACACCGCCACCAGCACCACTGCCATCAGCAGCAGCCTCAGTGGGCAGCCGTCTGAAGCTGCCGGGGAAGGGCTGGAGCCTCCCCCCACCACTGGCAGCACCTCCACTGCGCCACCACCGGCAGGCAGTGTGTAGTCATGCCTCCATGGGCTGTAGTGCATCCTGGCCCCTGCAAATCCTGTAGGTGTGACACCCAGGTGAGAGACTGTGACTTGCACTCCCCAAGATCTGAATCACAGGGCACAAAGCCCCCTCCAGAACCAGTGGAAGAAGGCATCCACTCACCCCCTCCTTGCCAGGATGAAGCACACTGAGCACAATGCCCCCTCCAGAACCAGTGGAAGAAGGCATCCACTCACCCTCTCCTTGCCAGGATGAAGCACACTGGGCACAAAGCCCACTCAAAAACCTGTGGAGAAGCCATCCACTTGAGAGACTGTAGGCTTACACTCCCCAGTACCAAGCAGTGTGCAAACCACCCACTAGAGAGACTGTGGCTTTGCACTCCCCAGGGCCAAGCAGTGGGCAGACCACCCTCTAGAGAGACTGTGGCTTTGCACTCCCCAGGACCAAGCAGTGGGCAGACCACCCAATAGAGAGACCGTGGCTTTGCACTCCCCAGGACCAAGCAGTGGGCAGACCACCCACTAGAGAGATCGTGGTTTTGCACTACCCAGGACCAAGCAGTGGGCAGACCACCCACTAGAGAGAATGTGGCTTTGCACTCCCCAGGACCAAGCAGTGGGCAGACCACCCACTAGAGAGACTGTGGCTTTTCACTCCCCAGAATATAGTGATGGCCATGTGGCCCCCTCCAGGAGCAGTGGCATTGTACCATCTTCCAGATGAGGTGCCCCCATTCCTCTACCCCCTGAGGTGCCTGTGTATTTTCGATCTGATGCCCCAGCAGTGTTCTCTCCGTATTGAGGCAGGAGTCAAGTGGGGCCTTGGCCTATGTAATATGGCCCTGCGGTCCACGGACATTATGGACTGGGCAGTGGTCCTCCATTTGTATATATTGCAGATACTGTTTTGTGCTTTGAGGACGTATTTCTATAACTTTATATTATTACAATGACTTTAATCACTTCCTTTTGTCCTTGCTTTATTCCTGGGGGGTATGGGTGGATATGTATTGTTGTTGGATCTGTTTGTATTTATGTTGTTGGGGTGGGGGTGTTGCGTGTTGCATGTGTGTGTCACTCTCTTTTTCCTCCCCCTTTCTTGTGTGCTAGGAGCAGTACTCACCGTGGTCGTCTTTGCCGCCGTTGGTATTTCTGGTGTAGGAGGAGGTAAACCAGCATGGGTAAAACCTGTAGTTCGGGCTCCATGCCGTTGTGGTTCTTCCTTGAGTGTCCACAGGTGAGTCGTTTCCCTTCTGTGTACTGTTTCCGCCGTGCTTTTGATAGCGTTGGTACCACCCCAGAAAAGGTGGTGGATTGGTGTCTCGTAATACAGTGGGCGGTACCTTGTCTTCCGCCTGGCTGCTGGCGGTTACCGCTGCGGTGCTTGTTGCTACCGCCGTGGCGGTCAGTGTGTTAAAGTGGCTGTCTGTGTTGGCGGTTTCCACCGTGGTCATAATTCCATTTTCTTTACCACCAGCCTGTTGGCGGTATTACCGCCGCTTCACCACCGACTGCCAGGGTTGTAATGAGGGCCTTAATTCTCAACATCAGCACTTATGACAGTCCACTGCATGGTGGTGCTGTTTGTGGAATTTCAAGGTTCACACAACAGTGTTTAATAATTCACTATGCATTAAAAATTAATAATACCTGCTGCCTAGGCCACTCTTATAGCTATTAGAACCCTAGAATAGGCTGAATTGTCACTTTTGCAGGAGTTTGATAGTTAGATGTTGTGTTGTTACTGGCATTGGCAGAGCTGGAAGGGGCAATGTTGGAGCAATATGCTGTGTGCTCTTGAGAAGGGCCCTTGCACTTAGCTACTTACGAATTAGGCACTGACAAAGATTATTTTCGACTTTCCTACATTTGAACTCCTATATTTTGAAAGTGTTTGAGAAGTTGGTGGAGCAAACACTTTTCCTACCTGTGCTCAGTCAAGAGCATTTCTTGGCACTTTGTAAGGTGCTTTGGATCCCTTGGTTCTAGGACTGCAAAGACACATAACAAACTAGTGACATGTTGTATGGAGAAATGGCTGGAGGTCAACCAGCCTAAAACTAATAGCATGACAGTTGGTCTAGTGAGTTAAAAGCAAGTAACTTGTGGCAGGATAGAGGATTGTTTTGCTGAATGGGAAAGTGGATTGCACATGTATTGCAATGAAAGGTTTCAAGTTATGGACAGTATAATGTTTTGGCTTCCGCCTTTAACCAATTTTGTTCAGCTTAAAGTTCATTCAGATACTGTGTATGGTGGTTTAATATGTCTGTAGTGGAGAAGGAAACGGTTGGCAATGTGAAATCAGTACTGTCATATGAATCTTTGTGACTCCAGATCGGTAAAATGGCTGCGCCATTAGACAGAAATTTAAAGTACAATTATTAAATGTTTTGGCCATCGTCAATCTGTTATTTGGTTTGCTATTGTTACTAATACTTAGTATGTCTGTTTGTGAGACGAATTTAGGGAGCCCATTAGGGAGCTAGTTAAGAAACTACGGGGCTCATTTACAAGCCCCTTGCGCCCTTGTAGCATAATTATTTGCCTCTTTGGCAGCACAAACAGTCCCCCACACAGGGTTGAATCTACAAACTGGCACAATGGGACCATTGCACCAGATCTTAAAGCCTTGTGCCACATTACACCTGCGTCAGGTATAATGTATGCAAGATAGGCATTCCCCTGCAAAAATACCTTCAGAAATAGAGCAGTTAAATCTACAAGATTTCACTGCACCATTCTGCGCCATCACAGCATCATTTTGTTAAGGCCTGCTGAGGGCAGGCGTTAAAGTAATGCTATGCTGTTTTCCATAGGGCCACCTCAGCATTGCTGGACTAGCATGACAATTGTTGACGCTAGTCCTGCAACACTAAGGTTTAGCGGCACAACTGCATCACAATTTCGGACGCAATTGTGAACACTGTACACCATGAAGCACTGTATTGTAAATACAGCGCTCCCATAGCGTTGTTAGGGGGCCGCAGGGAAGTGCAAGAAAACTGGTGCTTCGATCACAATGTACCAGTTTCTTGTAAATGAGGCACAATGGTTTTCTGAGATCACCTTAAAAAATTGGATTGTTAAATTTGAACTAAAATTGAAATTGAAAAATGGCCAATGAGTGGCTGTGTTTTCAAGATATATCTAAAAAAGCTGGAAATGCAAGCATCGGAACATAGAGGAATAATTGACTGTTTTGCAGGATGCAACCACACCTTGGTAATACACTAAGGTGTCACTCAGTAATGCTGTGCTGACTGAAACAACTCCTCTTGTTGTCAGCTATCTTTATTTCCCATTTAATGAATAAGAGAAATGTTGAGTTCTAGTTCGTTAAATAAACGTCCATATTTATGAAATACATTGGAAATGTGTGTAAAAGAACCCTTGTAGGTTTCTACTAAAAATGCATGTGTTTAAATCGTTCTAAATGAAGTAACATAGGTTTAAGTTAATTGTGGAAATAATTTGCATAAATCTATTTTTTAAATGTTTCACTTAAATGGCCCTATTCACTAAATGAAAGTGAAACTACGGAGAGATATCTACATCTCTACCTAAATGTACTTTCCCTTTTTTCCTTTTCACCAACATCCGAAGTAGTCTGCCTCCTCCTACTTCTACTGTATGAATTCTCTCTTTGGCCGAATTACGAGTTGCACGGTACGTGGGCCACACTAAAATGGTTTGCAATGTTACTTTACTGATCTGCAACGCCAGTACCATGTAATTACGAGTTGAACCCCATGAAAAAGGGAATTCTCTTGTAGGGTCAATTTTTTAGTCATAAAACCACATGAAATTCGCCATTCCATAGGGTTTTACTGCATACATTTACCATCTGCTTTGGGGGGGGGTATATGTATTTGCCTCTCGGTACAGTGGTGAGTGAGGGAGGAGGAGTAGGGTATAGATTGAAAATATGTTTTTTCTAACGAAGGAGCATTGTGTTCTCCACCCTGCTAGAAAGAAAATGTGGACTGAGGCTTGGGGGCCTCTGTAGCAAAAGCCTCATGCAAATTTTCTGCCCGTAATTACTGGCTGAAAAAATGGGTCAGGTTCTCCCACACCAGGTTAAACCAGGTGTAAAAAAAACTAACAACTCGTATCAGGTGGAGCAAATGAATGCATAAAACGTGTTAATTTTGTCCGTGTAATAATATTTCACAGCCTAACTTGTAATAAGGGAAATCTGCACAGACAGAATGTAGCCAGATTTGTAAATGTAAAACACTTTTTCAGCACCCCTAGCAAATATAGGGGTGATCACTTTCCCTCCCCATCCTGGATCGAAATTATTCAGCCCTTGGCTGGATAAAATCGTAAATAATGTCCAGGGTGGATAGAGGTCAAATTGAAGTTTGAGTTTGCCCAGAAAAGTATATTTGTTCATGATACAAACTATCACTATGCTTGGAAAACCCACTTCCTACTGAATGTTTGTCAGAACAACGCATGCTGGAACAACGCAAGCCTGAACAACGAGGTCGGAACAACAAACGCATTGTTACCACTAATGCCTTTACCACGAATGCCTTAACAACGATTTTTTGTTGTAAAGGCATTCCTGGTAAAGACATTAGTGATAGGCATGCATGATTCCAGCATTTGTCCCCCCTGACCCCCCACCCCCTCCCCTAAAACCACGCCAACCCCCCACCCTTGCCCCTAAAACTACCCCAACCCCCACCCCATCCCTGAAACCTAAAGTACCCCAACCCCCACCCCTGAAACCTAAAACCACCCGCCCCTAAAACTATCCCGAGCCCCCCACCCCACCCCGCCCCTAAAACCTAAAACCACCCCAACCTCCACCCCTAAAACAACCCCAGCCCTAAAACCTAAACCACCCCAACCCCCACCCCTAAAACCACCCCAACACCCCGCCCACAAAACTACCCCGAGCTCCCCACCCTGCCCCTAAAACCTAAACCCCCCAACCCCCACCCCACCCCTAAAATTACCCGACCCCCAACCCACCAATAAAACCTAAAACCATCCCAACCCCCACCCCTAAAATTACCGCAACCCCTCACCCCGCCTCTAAAACCTAAAGCCACTCCAACCCCCACCCCTAAAACCTGGACTACCCCAATCCCCCACCCCATCCCTAAAAACCTAAACCACCCTGACCCCCACCCCCAAATACTAAAAATACCCGACCCCCCACCCCGCCCTTAAAACTAAAAATACCCCTCCCCCAAACCTAAACCGCCCAACCCCCCACCCCTAAAACTAAAAATACCCGACCCCCACCCTCAACCCTAAAACTAAAACCCCAACTCCCCACCCCGCCCCTAAAACTAAAACCCCAACCGCCCACCCTGCCCCTAAAACTAAAAATACCCGAGCCCCCCAGCCACTAAAACAGCCCCACTTACCTGACTCATCGCGTCGTCCTCCTCAGCCGATTCCCTTCTTCCGTGCCTTAACCACGCATGTGTGTGGTTCAGCACATGCGTGATTAAGGCACAAACTCGTGGGTAACGAAAGCGTTGTTCCGCTTTCATTGTCCACGACTTTGTTTTTACGGAGTCGTGGTTCAGGGCGTTTCCCCTTTCTACCTCTTCGGTGGAATTGAGAAATCCACAATAGTAAATGCCTTTATGCTTCCTAGGTCTCCCTTTGTGCTTTAATGTCAGGCATAGATAATTTATTTTTAGGGATGGGCGTAATTCAATGTAGCAATATAATGCAGAATTTCCTAAAAATTCTACATGATTATGCACGAAAAGTAATTGTGTGTTTAGCATTATTCCTTAATACAAAAATGCCCCTTCACAAGAATATATTTTGTGCTAACAAATAGTGCTAAATACAACAGAACACATATAAAAGTGCGAGCTGCTATTTGCACTCGCTAAATGTGGTCTTGGGGTAGGATTTAACCCCAGCTTAATCCCGGGATTTAGCGTTATTTTTTGTTTTGTGCAAAATACCCCCTTTTGCCCAAAATTGGTGTGAGCACCACCCTGCACTAAGAAATAATGCTAAATGTGCTCTTGGGGCAGGTCTCCCTCGCACCCTCTAACATACTCCAGGCATTTAGTTCTATTTATATAGCACAAAATGCAGCCTTGCATCCAAAATGGATGCAAGGATGCATTTCGCTCTAAGAAATAGTGTTAAAAGCAGCAAAACACTAATGGTCAGCAGGAGTGATTCCTCGCGGTTGCTAAAGGTCCCGAAATGCACCCTCGCAGTAGAATTATTTTCCCCCAAATTACTTCTAATAACATGAGCAGAAGTAATTGCATTATCTGTAATTCCCGTCAAAGAGAAATACAGAAGTACCAAAATTACTCCGATTACTTCAGCATGTTTAAAACTTTGCCGTGGCCTAATTATTTTTTTTAACATAAACCTATGTTTATGGCTGAAGTTCCTTTGCGACTAGGTCACAAAGTCAGTAGATTTGTATCTCGTCCTGAGGTGCATTTTTATGCACATTTGTGGCACAAACTACAACAGTCAAAATACAAGATCTACCTTTTCTTCCTATTGCGACACACTCGGCAGTAGATGACCAGCACGATTACCTCCAGAACCAGGAAAACAGCTGCAGAGATTATTATGATTTTCCAAGACTCTAGACCATGTGATGCATTTTTCCTATTGGAACCTGGAAAGACAAATAATTAAGACCACGACAGTTAAAACATTTAACAATGTTCCAATACAATCGTGAGAATTTACAGAGTAGCAGACAACCAGGTGAAACAAGAATTTGCAAAGCTAGTTGGAGTGACTTTTATATAATGCATATCCACTCAGAAACACACACCATTCAGAGAGATATGCCTATTGGCAGCATGTAACCTTGTATTCATGCAGACACACATGCAGGTACAGAGACAAACAGTTGCATACCTGTCACACAAAATGAGCATGCAACTCAGAGAAACATACACATACACACCGATCAAACTCATACTTGCACATAGAAACACACATGGAGCTATTCATATTAACAGTCATAACAAAAACAACACACACAGTGCCAAACACACACATGCAGAGACACAGCACAAAGAGGCACATATGTGCGCAAAGTACACACACAGGTCACAGGGCCCATTTGTACACACATATACAGAATGCACATACATGCATGCAAAGCTGTATGGATGGAAGTGTGTGCGTATGTGTGTGGGTGGATGCGTGGATGAATAGGGAGATAGGCATTTAGTGCATTCATGGATGAATGTGGTGGGTGTGTGCTTGGGTGTGGCTATTTAACCAAATTGATGAATTCTTGGATGTGGAAAGTATAGAAATGAAGGAATAAATAGGGATGTGAAAAGGAAGTTATGGGTTCAGGTGGTAATCAATGAATGCATGGCATGGATGGTATGAACAACGTAGACCCGTGTGGTGTAGGATAATTAATTCATGGATGTGTATGGATGGAAGGGTGAGAAGGTGCGTGCTTATTTATGTACCTTTATAATATATTAGATTTATTTTTACAAAAGCCTTGGGCAGAGAGTGATGGTAAAAGTGGTGGGTAGAAAGTAGGATAAAAGGGAGACCAGAGCAATATAATTGTATAGTAAGCAAGGGAGCAGCAAGAGTTGATGTGAGGCAATCCTTATTCATTCTGAAATAGTGTATTTATTTTATCATTTACTTGAATGTACATAGTGCTTTTATCCAAAGCACTCGTAACAAAAATAAAGTACAGTATACAATTCAATAGTGATAACAACAAATGTTGTAAGGCATCAACTTTATCAAGCAGGAAAAGCCAGGTTCAATAAAAGATCCTCACAATGTGATTTAAATGTAGAGGTAGTCTCAAAGAAATCAGCAGATCACTCCTTAGGTTTGGACAGAACAAGGTAAAGCACATTTGATGCGAAGGTGCTATTAAAGTTGAGGACATACCAGGAGACCCCAAGTGGACAAATGTGAATGCTCGGTAGGATGATAAGAGTGAAGTAAATCGCATAAATAAGGTGAAGCAAGACTTTACCACACTTGTAAACAATACACTTATAATGAAATTGAAAATGATAAATAGTAGTTAAATAATCTAATTGGGCTAAATAAGATGTAACATGATCAGCGCCACTTTTCTTGCACATGTGTGCCATATTTAAAATACAGCGCACCATGGCGATGTTAGGGTACTAGCGTCAGAATTTTTGACGCTAGTCCAGATCTTTGCAAGATTAGCGTAAAAAATTCTGATGCTAATCCTGCAAAGCACCCAGAGGCCTATTGTAACCAATGGAAGCCTCCTTTTAACACCTGCTTTTAGCATACATTAAAAGTGCCTAAAAAATGGCGCAAGGAAGTCTCTTAAGATTTCCTAGCGCCATTTTTTGTTGCCCCTAATGGGGGAACATCCCATTTGCATACATTATGCCTGGGGCAGGCATTATGTAGCGCAATGGGTTACAAAGTGGCACAATGCATTCATTTATAGCCTTCTAACGCCACATTACCCTAAAAAAATGACGCTAATGTGGCATTTGAATGGCATTAGGGGCTCCTAAATATGCCCCTAATTTTTATAGCAAAGAAAGTGGATTATTTTAATTATTGCATAGTTGAAAACAGCATATTTTTAAAACGAATGTGGTTGTGAAAAGTAAGGCTAGATTCAAAAGTTATTCAAAGGTTATGAGCACTCTTGGCATGGTAACTGATATTGTCATTAGAACATCTACTTACACAAATAAGATACACTAAATATTGTTTATAAAAAAGTTGCCACTTCACAGTTAGTGATATATAATCTACATCCTCTGATATGATATTTTTTCAAACAATATTTATGCCAGATAATATTTCTGACTTCAACATTCTGACACTCAACCACATTCTCTGTAGATATAATGGTAGTAAGAAGAAAAATAAACAAGCATTTACAAGGCAATAGGTCTTGCATTAGCAAGAGTTAGAGCTGTTGGCGTTGTAAATAATAAGGACAACCTCGCTTTTGGGAACTTATAAATATTTAGCCATGCAGCACATTAAACCTTTATAAAAAAAATAAACTGTGTTTGGGTATTCCTTCATACACTTAGCATTTGACTGCAATGGTCTGAACAGCCCATACAGTGCACCACAGTAAAAATAGCATTTGGAAGAAACATGGTCAAGTAACCATATACTCAGCCCCTAGAGGCCATAAGCACATAAACAAAGAATGATAAAGAACACTGCAGTGTACCCATATAATTAGCCCCTTTTAGGATATAGTGTAATACACATTTTCAGGCCTAGCGGGCCTTTTAAATATCATTTAACTGTGGAGCCAGTGGCACAAGGGTGTGGTCCCACAGGCTGTTACTAGTTGTCCCTGTAGAGTCAACAGCAGAAGGTGCAATACCACTGGTTGTGGCTAGATGTCCCTGTAGAGTCAACAGCAAAAGGTGCAGTACCACTGTTAATGGCTAGATGTCCCCGTGGAGCCAAAAGCACTCAGAGTACAGTGTCACAGAATGCTGCCAGAACTTCTTCTGACCTCAGAAGCTCAGAATGCCTCCCAAACCCAGAAACGGCTGGAGAAGTACCAGGTCCTCAGTGAAATGGCTGAAATAGTTTGCCATGCTGTACATTAAACCTTTATCAGAAATAACCTGTGTTTGTCCATACATTTAAACTCTATCAGAAACAAACTATGTTTTTGCATTAGCAGAAGGTGCAATACCACTAAGAGTGGCTAGATGTCCCTGTGAAGCCTACTGAGTAAGTAGTGCCTTCGGGCAATTATCATCCTTCAGCCTTTGGAGAGCATGGTGCATTACACATTTGCAGGCCAAGCAACAATGTCAGAATATTATTACAAAAAAGGCTTTTATAACACAAACTCCTCTCAACTACAGCTATAGGAGAAAAGTTTAAATATGCATTGAATGGTAGCCCCCTCTAACCTAGTTTGACCCACAGGATGGCCTGGACCGAAAGACCACATTGTTCGTAATGTATTGGTGGTGGTCCCATTGCCCACCCCACGACCACCACAGGCTGAGTTATGGCCAAAATGTGTTGTAAAATGAATGCCTGCAAAGCATTATGGGGTGTGTTTCCCCAAGTGCAGTGAAAACTATAGTATTATCTCTGCCACTGTGTGGGGGGAGCCACTGTTGAGGATTCATTTCTGGATTGATCTCATGCTATATAAAGCCACAAAAAAATTACAAAACACACACATAACACAACCACTTGTATTTACTGATTATGTAAAGTAAGGACAAAGTGAAATGGCAAATGCGGAAATCGAACCGCACACATGAACACGAGTGCTTACAGCAAAGCACGAGAGGAAGGAAACACAAAAAAATAGTCCGTCCAAACAACAGAAAAAACATTCCAGGCATAATTAAACTGTACTTGCCCAGTGTGCCTCAGCCAAATACAGGTAGTGATGTATAAGCTGCCAAATCAGTTAGGCGGCAGCAAAATAAGAGCTACACTGCCTTCAACCTATGGTAAATGGCAGGCAGCAGCATGCGGGACCAAAGCCCTATACTCATTCCAACAGGTCTTGCAGATAGCGCATGCACGCTGTCTGTGCTCGACCTAAAAAGAGAAGGTCCAACATGAGATGTGTAGTCGAAAACAAAGTATTTCTGATTTAGATTGATTTAAACTGAGGATGTTTGGTGTCATCCACTTTTCCATGGCAGACAATGGTGTAAAAAGATGAGAATATAGGTCCTGCATTTGCTCAAGTTAGAGCTATTCGCTTTGTAAATTCCTAACTGGACTTTTCTTGTCACATAAATTTAAAATGAAAAGTAAAATAGTTGAAATAAGCGAGCCTATTCAAAGCGTCATGGCCGCCATGAGCATGAGTGCGAAGAAGAGACACAAAAAGAAAAAGAAATTCACTTCCAGTCAAATGTATCAGCAATCGTGCAATTATCCATGTAACAGGGGCAGTCTGCAAGGCTGTAACAAAACAGCCCCAAGGAGGGGCAAACGTAAAGCATTTACCATTGATGATAAATGATTTATGAAAGGCAAGCCCAGGAACGAGTGAAAGTGATGGGCGTGAGGTGGGCGTGGTTAAAAGCCGACAATACTTACAACAGGTCAAAGCACTTGCACGCTCGATCTAATGAGCTCAAAAACCAAAAGAACAGAGGACAGTGGAGAGTGAACTGACTGTAGCATAAATAGTAATTGGCTAAGCATGAGCCTGTTGTACCACTGTGGTCAATATGATAGTAAAAAACTACCATATGTTACACATTTACAATAGGTTCAGTCAAAAGTACCCATTGAGGTGCCCTAATGTGTAAATCCTTAGCATTAATAAAACCCCAGATGTCACTATCGTATTTAACGACAGAGACAGACTTTGCTTGGTATATCTTTAGCAGATCCCCAAGTGACTTACTTCCTATCTTTGCTGCAAAGGAAAACAGGCCACCAATAGTTTGCCTTCACTAGTGCCTCCCACATAACTCAGTCATCAAAGACAACACCCAAATAGGTATAAGTATGAATCCTAGACATCATATTACTCTGTACATAAAGGATCTTGACCTGTTTTTTTTTATCCCTTTACCATCTCCTGGGATTTCCCGTAACTGTCAGAAATATCTAAACTATTCATATACTTGACAAAGCCATCAAGCAGTGACTGAAGCCCCAGTGCAGTCGTGGCCAGCAGAACAGTGATGTCCACGTACAAAAGTGCTGGGATCCTGTGAGAAACTATACATGGGCAATCTACAGGCTTAACAAGTTGCCTGGCCCCCAAGTCATTCAATGTGAGTAAAAACGGGGCCTTGTCATACACTCTCTACAGTCTAAAGGAACTGGTGCGGGCCCCATCCATATTGTAACTAACCATCGCAATCATATCCCTATGCAGCTCTATAAGGATACCTACAATAGCCGTATCAATGCCCTTGTCCAAAAGAATCTGCCATAATTTAGATCTGTTTACCTTATGAAAAGCAGAGGAAGGATCCATATATGCAATAAAACTATGACCCAGATTTAGCTACAGTGTATTTATTGATCAACATGTAAAAATTAAGACACTGGTCAAATGCGCCTAAACCTGACCAAACACCATACTGTAGATCCAACAGGAGAGAGCCCTCTTCTGCCCAGGTCATGGCCCTTTCAAGGATCACCCTGTCCATCACATTCACAACAGAATCTATTAATGATATGGGCCTATAACAACTGGGGAGCACCCTAGAGCCCTTTTTGTGAACAGGAATATTGACAGACTTGGACCAAGAGTCCTGCAAACCCGTCTACGTGGCTAAATAAATAATCTAGTAAGGATCGGGAACCAGAGACTAGAAAATAATTTTAACAAATCTGGGCCTGGTACTTTGTGGCTTGTCAGTCCTTCAATTGCTCGTTCAACCTCTTTAACATCAAAAGTGAGGATGTCCTTAACACCTACCACAGACACGCAGAAGGCACCAACACACCAGCCTCAAACTCTGCCCCTAAATAACTTAAAGTGCTCAACCCATTCCTCTGGGGCAATAAGGGAAGAGATATCATGTGTGCTATTTTCATTAAGTACGGGATAGTTAACTACCTCCCTGAATTTCCCACTAAGTGCCTTCCAGCAGGTCGGCCCACGCTATCTCCCTTAATTCTGGTTTCCTCTCCTGAATCATCTGCTTATAATCCTTACACCTACTAGAAATGAGGCAGTGATCTTTAGGGTTAGCCTTGAGTGCAGACATTAATAACTTATGACTATGGGAGCACATTTTATTAAACCACCTGGGTCTATTGTTAACAAATCATTTAGGGCAGAGGTATAACCTAGTACAGACATCCTCTTCGATTGCCTGGTCAGCTCCCCAGTAAGCTACATCATCCAGCTGGTCCCCTGAATATATTTCATTTTCCCTCGCTTTTGCTATAACAAGAGACCTCACCAAATCCTAAGTGATGATCTTAGCTCATTTTATCCTTCTGCCGTGGTCCATAGCTTTGGCACTATACTTAAATGCATTATTATGGTCTGAAAAATGGTTAAAGAGATTACCAATATCAACAGATACACAGAGATGGTCACTAAAACCAGTTGTGTCAATATCAAAGGAGCTAAGCCAATTCCACAATGAGGGAGTACAGAAAATCTAATCTAAAGTACTATCTGTACCAGGACCTACAAAGCTCTGAGTCCAAATGTATCTCAGTCATACCACTAACCAAATTCAACTCATTCATAATGTTATTTAAGTAGTCTTCTGCCACACTATGCTCAATATGTATAAATCTTTCTCCATGACTATGGTCATGTACGAGAAATGAGCAAGGTCAAGGATTCAAATTAAATTATCCTACTAAAATAAAATCAGTGCTAACACCCTGACTGTACTCAACATCCGATAGAGAGGACCTAAGTACCTGTAATGTGTCACAGAAAGAAGGGCCAGTAGTTGCGTTGGAAAAATTCAACAGCACCAAATTATAGAGATTCGTCCTATGCCCCCACCTACCAAATTACAGAGACTTCGATGTCTAATAGTCCAGAACCGGAAGTACTTCCCCGAAAACCACTTAAAATAAAAAAGAAGTAGGAAAAAAAAAGAAAAGCAAGAAAGGGGGCCCAGCCCGGCCTCCTCCATTCATTGACGGGCCCGTCCTTGGCTCGGACAACACCCGGCACCGCCTGCGTGTGTGTCCCACGCCACAGGGGGAAGGCAGTGTTTTTAAGCACGATGACAGCACCTCCCCCTCAACTGTGGCTATGTTATGGTCTGATGCACCCTGGGACCGTGAGTCCCACCAGGGTGGGGCTGCCAGCAATGAGAGGTGGAAAACAAGATGCCCCCGCAAGGAAAGTGTCTGGCGCTGCGGAGGAAGGCAGCACTTTAAAGTGCAGTGACAGCACCTCCTGGTCAGCTGAGGCTACTTTATGTTCTTATGCACCCTGGGACCGCGAGTCCCACCAGGGTGGTTTTGCCTACAATGAGAGGAGGAAAACAAAATGTCCCCGTAAGGAAAGTGTCCTGAGCCACAGGGGGAAGGCAAAGCATTAAAGCGCAATGACAACACTACCCCCTCAGCTGCAGCAATGTTATGACCCAGTGCACTCTGGCCCTTGAGTCCCACTAGGGTGGTGTTGCCATCAATGAGGGGAGGAAAACAAGATGCCCCCACAAGGAAAGCGTCCCCTTTCACAAAACAGTGAAAGTCACAAAAAGGAGCACATGTAAAAGTTGATAGAAGATTTTAGTCACACTATAAATCATTTGTTGAGGGTGTTATGCTAGTATTAGAAATTGTGGTCAGTTCACGGGTGATTAAACCCCATCAAAAATGCTCATTCTATACTGGAATTTGAGGAACCATGTTTGAGAGAAAACTGTTTTCTCTCATGATTGTCCCATAGATTTTTTGGAAGCTGCATCCAGACCTAAAATGAGAGCATATTTTCGGTAGGTTCACACTATCCTTCTCAGCCTTGTGAGAATGAAGTATGATATTCTGAAAACATGAACTTCCAACAGCAGCAGCCTATCAGTTGATTCTCCAGTGTTCCACTGTAGCTTTACCACAGTGTTCTACTAAATAACTAGAGCACTAACAGTCTGTATTTGTGAAGGAAATGTGACACACTTGAACCCCATCTTTAAGGAATTAAAGTTGGAAAACTGAAAGTGTATCCCATAGAAATGAATGAAAGAAGGGTGTTCATTTTGTCATAGAAATTACGTCTAGTGGTCCAAAAAGCTAAACTGACATATTTTTCTATAACTTCTCAACTATCTTTCTAATCAATGTTAGAAAAAGAGTCGGAAAAAAGGGTCTAGTATGCTGAGTGAAATATACTTCCTACACCAGCACCAGTCTGTCATTGATTTCCCAGTGTGCTGCTGCAGCTTCAGTACAGAATTCTACAGAAGAATTAGAGGGATAACATTCTGTATTTATGACAAAAGTGTGGCACACCTGCACAGCACCTTAGATTTAAAGCTTTAAGCCTGAATGCATTTCTGTACAAAATTACCATCTTTCTGTGACGTCCCCTCAGTTTTTTGATTACCTGTTTTTACAGGTTCTACAACTTTTTTCAACGTCACCCCTGCTAATCAGCAGTAAAGTGCCTGTGCTCCTACAGTCCTATCTGGTATATTCAACTAGCCTATTGGTCTCTAGTATATGACACAAAGTGTAAAATCGATAAAGAGGGCTTATGCCATGCAGTATCAGTCTACATTCAAACTGCCATCAAAAGGAGGAAAGCTTTAACCTATGAGATTGATTAAGCACAAGAATTTGATCTTGTTTTTTGCCTTTACATTAATTGCAATGACTTTAGATTTCAAAGTATGTGCTAAATGTATCTATGTCTTGATTTCCTTTTTTAAATGTCTTTATTAATCAACCTAAAAAATCTTTGCTCAGAGTTAACATTTGGCAGCAATTGGCACAATATACCTTGTTCATGCAGAAAAAGCTCTCAATAACAGTCTCATTGACATAATAAACATAAAGCCTCATTTTAGCTAGCAACAGCAGTTAAAGGTCAAGGAAATGTCGTACCTCTACATTCCTCTCCCCCTCCTCTCATTCATCCCCCGGTAAGCACTCCAGGTGGCCCATACCTTGACCTATTTCTTGGGCATCCCCTACTCTGGTAGACCACTCTCTCTGCCCCTTGGGTCCAGTCCAGGTCTGTCTTTCACTCTTTTTCTCTGGAAGGAGTCCCTGCTCCCCAGACATGCGCTATGTTGCGCTTGGCCACTATTGCTACTGTTGCAAGCCATATTCTTTAATACATAGGCCAGACCTCTTCATCATTAACATTTAAGAGGATTAGTTTAGGGTCTAAGGGGACCTCCTGCCTGAGCACCCTGGTCATAACTCCCAGCATTCCTTCCCAAAAGAGCTTTATCCCAGGGCATGTCATCAAAACATAGAAGAAGGTTCCCACCTGCCCACATGCCCGCAGACAAAGCAGGGAGTCCCATCTTGTGTAGGAGCAGCCTGGAATAGTAGGCCATGTGTAGTATATGCAATTGGATCAATCTGAAGTGAGCTCGTATTGCCACCTCCCCGAGACTCTGTACTGCCGCCACCCAATCGTCATATTCTAATATGCCCATATCTCCTTGTCTTGATTTATTTAAACTGATTTTGTTCCCTGAAGGGCCTATAAATTATGTTAATGGCACATATCTTCTCTTTATAATGTTGCAAAGCTCTTAGATTGAGTTTATAGATGATCCACTGATATAGTAAGAGCTTTCCGCCTATGCTAATTGAGGTATACTCTTTGCATTTTCCCTCTTTTTGCACATTTTCCTATCATAAGATGAGGTAATGACAACATTTGAAAACGTTGCTGCTCCTTTTTTTGCATTTTAACTCTGTTTCCATTTTAAACTTGTCTCAATACAATGTTCGGACAGTGGCTCTTCAATTGATACTTAAAATATGTTAGATCCTCGTAATGTGAGGTAACTTTCTGCTAGAAACGGGGTTTCTGGTTGACAGACAGTTTGCACTCTGTCCAAGCAGGGACCCTCACTTCCTTCAGGGTAAGGGAGAGATACACCTGGTTAACCCCTGCTCACCCCCTTGGCAGCTTGGCGCAAGCAGTAAGGCTTAACCCAGAGGCAATGTCTAAAGCATTTGTGCCAACGCACACAGTAATACAGTGAAAACATTACAAAATGGACACCACACAGGTTTAGAACAGTAGCAAATATTTATCTAGGTACAACAGGACCAAAACGACAAAAATCCAAAATACACAAGTCAAGTACTGAATTTTTAAAGATTAAACTTCAATATAGCCCTTAGAAACTCAAGTGCTTTGATTTAGTGATATCATGGCATCGTGATGGAGCCATTCCCAACAATCCAACGCTAATGGCCCGGTCACGGATTCACATAGACCCCCAGGTACAGTACCATGTGTAGATGAGGAAACAAGTCAGTGCATGGAGTTGGGGATCGAGGCGTCGCTGGATCCAGTGCGGCATCTGTTCCAGTGCTGGGGAGCGAAGGAGCGGAGGTGTCAGTGTGAGGCGTCTGGTACTTGCTGCGTAGCTGTGGAGGTGAGGTGTCGTCAGAGCGAAGCGTTAGATCTGCACACCTTCAACGGAGTCGATATCTGGCAGTCACGGCTTGTTGTGGCAAAGTCGGGTGTCATGGACGTTGGAGATGCAGCACTTTGAGAGTCACGGAGTCGAGGACTTCAGTGAGACTGTGGTGACATTGGGCTTGCGGGGTCTTCGCACTCCAGTGAGAACCAAGGCTTCAGTTGCTGGCGGCCTTGCGGAATCAGGCAGCGGCATCAGTACAGAGTCGTCTGAAGTTGGTACACTTGGTTGCTCTTGTTTTTTCACCAGCTTCTCCTTTCAAAGGCCCAGGGACTGAATAGAGCTCCACTTGGTAGGGTAGGAGTCTCAGCAGAGAGTCCAGGTGCTGGCAGAGAAGTCTTTGATGATCCTGAGACCTCAGAAAAGGGGGCAAGCTCAGTCCAAGCCCTTGGAGGTACCTCTCAAGCAGGAATGGACAACAAATTCCAGTTTTTGTCCCCTTTCACAAGCAGAAGAAGCAACTGCAGAATAGGCCAACAAAGCACAGTTGCAGGCAGGGACACCACTTCATCTTCAGCTCTTCTCCTGCCATAGGTTCCTCTTGAATCCTTGATGTGATCTAAAGTCTGGGGTTTAGGGTCCAATAAATATATCTCTTTCTGCATTTGAAGTTGCCCAACTTCAAATAAAAGTCTCTGTTGTTTACAGGATCCTGCCTTGCCCAGGACTGGCCCCAGACGCACACCAGGGGGATGGAGACTGCATAGTGTAAGGGCAGGCACAGCCTATTCAGGTATAATTTCAGCTCCTCCCTCCAATTTGGCCCAGATGACTCATCTGGATATGCAGGCTACACCCCAGCTCACTTTGTGTCACTGTCTAGTAGAGATTCAAAAACAGCCCTACCATCAGTCTGACCCAGACAGGGAATACACAAAGCGACAGAGTCCCAGAATAGTTTAAGCAAGAAAATGGCCACTTTCTAAAAATGGTATTTTCAAACTAACAATCTAAAAACCACCTTCACTAAAATATGTATTTTTAAATTGGGAGTTCGGAGCCTCCAAACTCCATATTTCAATTTGCTCTCAAAGGGAAACTACACTTTAAGGATATTTAAAGGCAGCCCCGTTGTTAACCTATGAGAGAGATAGGCCTTGCAACAGTAAAATCCGATGTTTGCAGTATTTCACTGTTAGGGCATGTAAAAACACACAAGTGCATGTCCTACCTTCTACATACACTGCACCCTGCCCATGGGGCCTACCTTAGGGGTGCCTTACATTAATAAAAAGGTAAGGTTTAGGCTTGGCAAGTGAGTGTACTTGCCAAGTCGAATTAGCAGTTTAAAAACTGCACACACAGGCACTGCAGAGGTATGTCTGGGCTATGTTTACAGGGTTACTCATGTGAGTGGCACAGTCAGTGCTACAGGCCCACTAGTAGCATTTGATTTACAGACCCTAGGCACCTCCAATGCATTTATTAGGGACTTACTAGTAGATCAAATATGCCAGTTATGGAAAAGCCAGTTACACATACAATTTCCCATATGGAGCACTTGCACTTTAGCACTGGTCAGCAGTGGTAAAGTTCCCAGAGTAACTAAAAAAGCAAAACCAGAGTCCAGCATACAGCAATAACCTGAGAGGTAGAGGCAAAAAAGTTAGGGGAGACCACTCCAAGGATGCCAGGTCTAACACTCTCTATTTTTTTTATTTTTTATAATATGTTTCTTTCATGGATTTTCTATCCGAATAAAGATTTGTGAAAATGAATTGAGTCAGAAAAAGAGTCTAGTACAATCAGTGAAATGTACTTCCAACACCAGCACCAAACAGTCATTGATGTCCCAGTGTTCTGCTGCAGCTTCAGCACAGAGTTCTAGAGAACAATTAGAGCGATAACATTCTGTATTTATGACAAAAGTGTGGCACACCAGCACAGCACCTTAGAATTAAAGCTGTAAACCTGGATGCATTTCTGTAAAATTGCCCATCTTTCTGTGATGTCCCCCTTGTTTTTGCTTATTGGTTTCTGCAAACTGTAGAACTTTTTTGCACTTTACTCCTAACCAGTAGTAAATTACCTTTGCTCCTATACACCTAATTGGAGTATTTAACTTGCCTATTGGTGCCTAGTATAAAGTACAAAGTGTACCCAGGACCTGTAAGTTAAATGTCACTAGTGGACTGAAGCAATCTACTATAATGCCATCTACTATAATGACAGTGTAAAAGATGGTTTGTGGCCTACCTTTGGAGTCTGACTGCAGCAGTGTAAAAACTGCACTCGACCTTTCAATTTAAACCCTTTTGAAGGGTCAAAACTTTACTTTCAAGTGTTAATAAGACTCTTGTATTTAGGCCTTTTTGCCCATAAAACAAGGTGCTTGGTATTTAAAAGTAGGACTGTTGGAGGCTGGCCTTCTATGCAGTCTGCAAAGCTAGGCATACTGAGCAGATAGTCCGAGCAACCCCACCTTGGTTTACACTGGTAAAACCTAAACCAGCTAATGCTCTAATTTTTATGGTAGCTTGTTCAAGAAGTTAAGCTAATCCTGGAGAAATGCAAAGCATTTGTTGTACTCACAGTATAATGAAATGTGGACACACACTCAAAAAAATAACTTGAGACTAATTTACAAAAATACTTCAAATGTTTATAAAATCTTTACGACCACAATTACCAAAATTGAGTGAGTATTTTTGAAGTTATGATTTTTCAATTTTTAGCAAAAATAATAAATTTGAGCGTGATTATGCACCAAAGGAATCCATGGTAGAAAACTATAAAAATGCATATAAAATCAGGCAATGCGTTTACCAATGTCTCCTTCTGTTTTGAGGTCGAGGTCATTGATGAGTCCTATGGGCCAGCCGGAGAAGTTCAAGTGGTTACCGGCCTCAGTGGGAGCAGCTGCAGGAAGTCTTTGGAGCTAGTGCAGGACAACAGAGGGGGGCCACTTGGAAAAGCACTGCACAGGAAGACTTCATGGTGAATACGTTGGGTCCCCTTGGAGTGTAGAGGTCACAAAGGGTGAGGAACCCTCAGAGCACGGCTGGTTCTCCGATGCAGGGTCCAGGGATGCTGGGTGTAGAGGAAATAGGTAATTTAAGAGCTGTGCATAAAGGTGCCATTGGAACCAGCAGGCAGATAGCTTTGAGGGTGGATTGCAGGTCAGCAGGGCCATTCTGGGAGGTGGTTCTTATGTGCCCTGAAGTCCCTTGACAGGAGCTTGCTTCTGGTACTTGGAGAACCGAGAGCAGACTTTTCTTCTGGGTGTCCGCTGTCGGGGTACAGTACCCCTGGTTATTGCATGGTTCAGCCACTGAAGGATGCAGTGTCACCAAACTTGGCACACTTGCGGGGTTTGCCGTCCTTGCAGCATGGGTGCAAGGTACATGCGTTGCAGGGGTGAGTGTTGCTGTGCAGGAAGGGACACCTTCCTGTACAATCACAAACAGAAGAGCTGGATGCATTTTACTATTGGTGGTGCAGGATAGAGCAAACACAACAAGAGGTGACAACGGAGGATGCATGTGGACTGTCCGTCCCCTTGCATCACTTACAACGTACATAGGGTGACATAAGGACCTGACACATTCTCAAACATGTCAATGTGTGAATGCATCAGGTTGCTACACCGCCTAAGGGGTGGCATTGTAGTGGTGCTACATATGACTAACATTGATGTGGACCTATTTTTGCTTCTTTCAATGTGTGTTGCAATTAGCAACAGGCAATGGAAGTAGCAGACAGCAATGCTGATTGTTGATGTTGCAGTATGTGTCCCTTCCTGCACATATACAATCAGACCTGCAACTCAGGCACCCCTACACCATGCTCAATTTGTGCCTGTGTTGGTGTTAGGTAGTAGTTTGTGCCCCATCACCAAGGGTTGTACAGGGAAGCAGTGCATGTTAGTGACAACTACACATCCCTGCACAATCAAGATGATGCAGCACAGCAGGCTGGGCTGCTGCACTGCACTGCATCATTTCATCGTACATAGTTAACAAAAGGCCACATTTCCCAGACACTGACAGCACACTGCCCCACCAGAGAATATTTTTTACATTACACTCTAATGGTTCAGTGTGTCAGGCCATATTTACCAGGCCAAGGAAGGCACATTGTGTACCTTTTTTATGGACTGGTAATTATATGCCCCTTACAAACCTCACTCTGCATGTAGGTGGCATTCCATGTGTGTTGCTAGGGGTGTTCCCACACAACAAACATGTAACCCACCCAACATCTGAAACATTTCCAGATTTCCATTTCTGGAAAAGCTGCAGTTTCATACGGCACCTTAGGGGTGGCGTAGCAGTGCCAAGATGGTGAGTGTCAGCTTTGTTTGTCCCTTTAATGTCATGTTTTTATGTGTGCTGCATTGTGCTTCACACATAGTAAGATGAATACACCACTTGTGCCTGATGTTGTGCAGGAAGGTGTCCCTTCATACACAACAGTATTCATCCCCAAAACACAGGCACCCTTGCACCGAGGTGCAGGTGTGCCTGTGAAGGCACATGGCAGAAAATTGTGCACCAGCACATATTGTAATGACAGAAATGCCCCATATTTTGTGTGTATGTTATATTTGTGCCCTTTCCCATTGGAGCAGGGAGGCATATCCCCGCCCTTTGCTGCCCCACCCTGAGCAACAGACCTGGTACATGCTGCCCAATGATAGTTAAACATTGCCAGATGGTACAGTTGATACAGTGAAGGGAGTGATGTGCGGGTTGTATAGTGGTCTGTGCATATAGTGGTGGGGTCAGTGCACATTATATGAGTTTGGATTTTCACCATTGTTGTGCCCCCATGCAACCCTTTCACATGCATACTGTGCCTCCTATGTGCCTCCTCCATATGCCATTTGATAGTTACAACATTTCCCCTTGCTGCGACTTGCCCTGTGTTTGTTGTTGGCCATCATATGCCGCAGTGTCTTGTCCCTGGACTCCAGTCACCAACTTCTCAGGGATGACCGCTGAACCATCTCCTCCATCTTATTCAGCTGCTCCTGGGGTGCAGGACTTCCACCACCAGTCTGCAGTGCTGCCTTTCGTTTGCTGGCCAGTTTCTCTTTTGTTCTGCATTTGCAATCGTGCCAGCGCTTCTTACAATCCATCACAGTCCTCGTCACCTCTGCCACACTGTTGACTTTTTTAACAATGGACTGCCATATGGCCTCCTTCCTCACTATTGGCAATTTAGAGGTGACGAAGAGCTGGTATTGGTGCTCCATCACCTCTGTAATGAAGATGTTCTCTTCCTCACTGAACCTACACTTCCTCTTCCTTGTCCCCTTCTTCTGGAAGTCTGTCTGACATCCTGGCTTGTCCTGGGCTCATTGGGGTCTTTCTGGGGTCTCTCCTGTCCTGACATCTCTATTATTTCACCTTGTGGCTTCTATTTGGTGTTTTCACATGCTTTTTTTGATGCTTTTAAGCCCACTAATGTAAAAAAATGTGCTGCTAATCAGGCTAGCACCACCTTTGCAGCACTAGCATCATTTGTTTTGCAACATGTTGCAAAGTCGAGTGTCATTTTTTGATGGTAGCCTTTTCTTACCACCATTGTGTGCCATGTTGTAAATATGGTGCACACATAGTGAAACAGCTTAGCTTGACGTTAAAAATGTTGATGCGCAACTGTGCTAGCGCAGTTGTGCGTCAGCTCTTGAAAATATAGCCCTAAATAGGTATCCTTTTTTTAGTGCTATGTACCATGTCCTATGGGCATTAAGACCTGCCTAAGTGTGGACTTAAAGGCATTAAAAATGAAGGTTTAGGGCTGGCAAAAGGTTTAATTTTCCAGGTTGAAATGGCAGTTTAAAAACATTTACATAGTCTGCATGGGCAGACCTGGGGACGTATTTTACAGTCGTACTGTAGTAGGTGGCACGAGTGCCTCAGCCCACTTTTAGCATTTATTTACAGGCTGTAGGTACATGTAATATCATTTACTAGAGACCTAAAGGTAAATTAAAGGTGCTAATTAGATGTATGCCAATTTGCCTCTGTTTAGAAGGTAGAACACAAGCACTTTGCATCAGGTTAGCACAGTGAAGTGCACAGAATCCTAGGGCCAGCAAAAAAGGTTCAGCATAGAAAGGCAAACATATGGGGATTTACCGCACAAAAGATGGTAATCTCCTACAACATGCTTTTATTTCTTAATCATCACATGATTATTTCCTACATTTCCTACATTTATAAATGTCTTGATCTATATTGGACAGAACAAGATCTGGGGAGGAAATAATTATGTACAACTGGACGTCAGGTAGTTGGAAGTTTATAGATATGTGTCTTGACCTTTAACACATTCAAGGTTTCAGCACAATAGAGGCTGACTGGAAATGACACATTTGGGAAATATTTCAAACATTTAGAAAATCATGATTTTCTGTGTAGCCTCCTAACTTCCCCATCAGGGCACTGGAAGTCTGGTATTAACCAATAGAATATTTAGAATGTGCCAATCTGTAACAAAAAAGTGTTTGTTTAGATCGAGAATATATGTAACAAGTTTTTTTATACTACAATTGTAGATTATGTTTTTAAGTAACAGAAGACTGGTGTATATGGGATAAAATATCATGGTGAAGTTCAGTTGTCCAAGGGAGAAGACCAGAATCCTTAGGTGAATATCTCCATATTATGTATTGTCACATTCTCGAGCTGCTCCTGTGCAACAGAAGCTAAAGGGAAATATGACCATTAGCCACCGCTTGATAAAATCTGAAAAAGTGATATTTGGCAGCCTATTAGGAAAAGCACGTTTTGCGGCAGATCAATGTGTTAGTTAGGATGATCAGTTGTTAAGCATCTATGGTGTCAATATGTTTCACTGAACAGGAGCACAAAACCAGAATTTCCTTCAAGAATTTGCCACCCACACTGGACTCATTTTAGTCCCATTATAAACCTCAAACCTGTAAAATCCCATATTACTTGTTATCTCTATTACCTCCCTTAAGTGCCATCTATGTACCTTGAAGATATATATATTGTCAAGGTACATATATATGGAGTTAAGTATGGTAAAACCTTTATCTATAGAAACTTACCTTCAAGACATTTTTGTCCTCGATAATCTTGACACAATATTTGTCCACACAATATTTTTTCTATGATATTTTATCTAAATACCATAGGGCTGATTCACAAAAGTAAACTTAGACCAAAAGTCTAACTTGGACCAAAAGTCAAAGTTTACTACTTTTTGGTATTCACAAAGGTAAGTTACTACTAGTAACTTTACTACTAGTAACTTTACTGGTTGTAAACTTACTACTAGAAAGTTTAGTAGTTGTAAATACCAAAAAGTAATATAGTTAGACTTTTGGTCTAAGTTAGACTTTTGGTCTAACTTTACGTGAGAAAAGGCCTCTATTTGACATGATTAGGCCCCACTTTTTGCCTGATTTATGATGTAGCCTAGACATTATAGTGCCCAGGGCCCCTGCTATCCAGGTTCCTGGGGCCACAGCTCTTTCCCTAAAACTGCAGTGATGCATTGGCACAATTGGATTGACTTTTAACTACCACTATAGTAAAAGGTACTTAGGTACCCAGAGTATGGGATGCAAAGGGTAGGCCCCTGAGGGCAGCAGCAGTGATTGTACCACGCTCTAGGGCCATGCATTCAGATGCACTCAGCACTGCCATTGCAGGCTGAGTGTCCTGGTGCAAACCTAACACAAACTCGACTTGGAGCACTGCCTGTGTGCCCTGTCCACCATATACTGCATACACTATGGATAAGACACCCTTCTGGCATGCCTTCCAGCCCTAAGGCAGGGTGCACTATATTATATGCGAGGGCACAGCTGCAGGAGCAATATGCCCCCACTGTGTCCCTGTCACACCTGGGACATGGAGAGTGAACAGAGCAGCTATTTTAATACATGTGCTGGACATTGGTCAACACGAGTTCCCCAGCTACATGATGGCCACTCCGAACCCTGGGTTGTTTGGTATCAAACAACTCACAATGATAAATCCAAGCTGGTACCAGTATTGGATGTATTCATACATGTACGCAGGTGCCACCTTGGAGTTGCCCCCTGGAAAAGCTAACTACCCTGGCATGTTTGCTGACTGGTTCTGTCCTGCCACCTGCAAATCTTGGGGTAGAGATCTGTCTTTCTGGTTTCTGCAACAATGCCCTTTCTGGTTGTAGGTGCTAACACCCCTTCACTCAGGAATGTGCACTGCCCTGGGGGCAAGCTTCAAAGGGATTACTGCCTTTGAACTTCGACTCCCAAGCCTGTTGCTAGCAGTAAATGGTCAACCCCCTTGCAAACCCTCACTTTTGGCAGGAACAAACGCAGGAAACCACACAAAGAATAGGGGGAGTGGCCCCACCTGGCATGCACCACCCCTAGGATGTTGCCTGCAAGGATAGCACTCCATTTAATTGTTTTCCATCTTAGTTTGAAGGAAACTATCCAATCAGAGATAGGAAAGTGATCCTTCCCACAGGAAGTGGTCACTATTGTGGGTGTAGCCACCCAAATTAGGTGTCCCATTGGACACTACCAGGTTCTCCCTAAAACACTCACTAAATTCAATATTTAGTGGGCAACCCTAGACCAGGTAGTCAGAGTCAACGAATAAAAGAAGGCCAGCACCAAGAACATCCAAGGCACAAGAACTGTGGACCTGCTGCAACAAAGAAAAGGCCCCAAACTATGCAGGCTGCACCCAGGACCTGATAATTGCCACTGAGGAGCTGCTGGACAGTGGAAAAACTATAAAGAACCCCAGAGGACCCCCAGGCTTCAAAAAACACCATGAGAACTCCCTCCAGAATGGAGGTGCCACTCTGCAACAAGAAGAAACCAACCAACCATTGAGCATCACTTCACAGACCAGCCACTAACTCACAGAATGTAAGTTGCAGCTGGACCTGACAAAACACCGATGACCCTGAGGACAAACCCTGCAAGTGTGCCAAGTTAGGTGGCACTGCAGCATCCAGTGGTAAAAATGTGGCAATACCCTGGGTATTGGTCAGCTGACATCGGACACCAGGAAAACCAGCCCACCCGGGGCTGAAAGAGGATCAGGGTGAAGCCCCAGTGAAGGGACTTCAGGAACATCCTGGATCTTCTGCCAGAGTGCTCCCTTGAATTGACTTACCTCCAACTCCAAAAAGGCATCCTTGCACAAAGCTCCTAGCTCACCAGTTCGCCCTGTGCCCTGCAGCGAAGAACCTGCTGTGCCCTAAGGGTGCCCCACCCCTTACGACCTCGACACTCCAAGAGGACCCCAAGGAACACCTCTAAATTTGCCTGTGCAGTGCTTTTCCAAGTGGTTCCTCGCAGTGGCCCTCCACAAGGTCGAGAGAGCTTTCATATCTGATAATGCCGGAATAGGAGCCGGCTGAACTTCTCCAGCTGGAACAGTGTGCCCAACGATGACCTCGACCAACCTGCAAAAGAAGAACTTGGTAACTCAACCATACGATTTTATATGTATTTTTAATTTGACTTTCCATTGATTCGTATGGTGCGTAATTATGCCCAAAAAGACTATTTTTATTAAACGTGAAAAATCCATGTCTTAAAAAGTACTAAACCAATTTTGATGATCTTGGTCTTGAAAAGTACATAAAAATCAGATGTATTTTTATAAATTGGCCTTGAGTTATTCCTTCGAACGTGTGAGTTGCATGATTGATACTGTGAGTTTTGCACATCTCCAAGATTGGCCTAACTGCTCAACCAAGCTACCTTAAAAATTAGAGCATTAGTTGATCTCCATTTTACCCCTGTAAACCAGCGTGTGGTTGCCTGGACCCCCTGCACAGTGTGCCTAGGTTTGCACTCTACATGGAGGGCCAGCCTCCTACTCTTTACCTCTGTGAAAAGGACCCTAACTTTAGACCTGAAGTCTAAGTTTAGACTTCTAGTTTAAAGCTAGACTTTAGGTCTAAACATAGACTTTAGGTCTAAACTTAGGCTTCAGGTCTAAAATTAGATTTCAGGTGTAAAGTTAGATTTCAGGTGTAAAGTCAGACTTTAGGTCTAAACTTGGACTTTCAGTCTAAACTTTGACTTTTGGTCTAATTTTTCCTTTGTGAAGCCCATAATTATGTCATTTTTTGATAAATGTAAACATTCTAAGAATGACATTTTCTGCACTTTTCATAGTCAAGTTATCGAACGAGAGAAGCCTGTCATGGTACATTAATTGTTACACGCAATTTTAAAATATATGGGACCAGATTTAGGAGGGCCTAACTCAATTCCAATGCCACATGAGCGTAATTTTCTTGATACTTCCATTGTGACACTGGAAGGCCAAAAATAATGCTCCATATTTACAAAGTGGCACAATGCTTCCATTGCACCACTTTGTAACCTGGTGCGAACATATTATGCCTGCACCAGGCATAATGTATTTAGGGGGGGTTCCGGCGCTAGAGGGGGCCGAATAAATGGTGCAAAGAAATCTGAAGGATTTCTTTGCATAATTTTTATTGGCTAAGAGCAGGTGTTAAAGGAAGGCTGCCATTGTTTTCAATTGGCCTCAGGGTGCTTTGCAGGATTAGTGTCAACATTTGTTAAGCTAATTCTGAAAAGTGCCGGACTAGTGTAAAACATTATGATGCTAGTACCCCTGACTACTGCTATTGTGCACCGTATTTTAAATACAGCGCACACACGGTGGTGTTAGGGGGCGCTAAGGGGCACAACAAAAAGTGGCGCTGCACTAGGTGCAGCACCACCTTTCATAAATTGCCACTTAGTTTGCTTTTTAAACCTATAGTCAGTGAGTTGTAATCTCAAGTGGCAAAGATATGGACTTTATATATTGTCTAAAATAATATTATTTTTTTAGGTGGGGGGTGCTTCTGAAGGAGGTGTGTGATGATTTTTCACAAGACAAAGCTATTTGTATTCCTATGCATGTCTGCTATGTTCTCAGGTGTACATATAAATGAAATGACCTTTGCTCGAGACTTGAACACTGAAGTTAAATTCAAGGAAATTTTGTATAATCTCACAAAATAACTTCATGGGGTGTGCACCCTAGGCCAATCCACCTGGTAGAGGGAGATCTGTGACCAAGTGGTATATTGTTTATGTTGTGTGACACTGAATCCTGTAGATCTGCAGTTGATAACTGTGAAGAGAGATACGGGATCTCGTAGTCAGCATTTCTGATTGAATTTCCTCTAAAATTGCCTATCTTCGTTACATCCAGTTTACTGAATTGGATTAGATAAGTTGCTTTATTAAAAAAAAATGAAGCACATAAATGTGATGTTTTCTGCACTCTGGAGTAATCTAATGAACAGTGCTTAATTTGTAAATAAAAAGGTGCCGGTGCTCAAAGCCCTCGTCTTAAAAACGCGGCTGCTGCAATTAAATGTGCAAACCCACTGAATACTGAGGCAGAGTAATTCTGACACCATCTCGGGCCTCTTCAATCCATTTAAAGGCACTCTCTATCCCTTCAGCTCACTCTTGCAGCTTTCTGCTTTCTCCCATTGTGACACTTTTTCATTTTTTTTCTTCCTCCATCTTTCACATGTGTTTCTTTTGCTCACAGTAAATGCATGAGGCAGAAAAATAAGTGCTGGCCCGCAAAAATAAGTGCTGCACCAGAAACAAGCACCAATTAAGCACTGCTAGTGATATATATATATATATTTGTTGATCCGTACCTCGGACGTGAGGCAACTTGAAGAAAAAACAGTAAAGAGCCCCACAACAGCATTTACGAAAAAAGAGGAAAGAGTCCCACAACAAACATTTATGGAGGGCTTCCTGAAATTGAAGAGTGTCCACTGAAATTATTTACATGCCTGGTATTTTGAAGGTGAAATCCTGGATAAATTTTACCATGCACATGGTACTGCATGAGTGAGATTGTGGGGAAAATGTAACTTTTGTGAAATGCTACAGACAATCACAAAAGGATATTTTTTACCTCACTGGTAACAGCTACAATATTGATTCACCGATAAATTAATTAGTGTGTGCAGATGCTAAAGTTGATATGTAATGTATTTTCCTACAGGTGAGTGGTTGATTTGTACCAACAATGACAGGAGTATCAAGTTCACATTCCTACTTAAATCTCAGTACTTCCTCAAATCAAGCTCTCCACACTAATGGAAAACCCGTACATGCCTAGTGCCCCACAGGGAGGAGTCCTAAGGAACTCAATATAAGTGTACAGTTTGCCTGCTTACATGTTTCTGTTTGAAGATTCCAAAAGAAAGTAGTCATGAATGCTCTAAGCAATAAATAATTTAGGGGCAGATTTACTAATCTTAGAAGCAATGAGGGATAGAACAGAAGTTTTCTATATTTACAAAGATTTGCACTGTCATACTCTGTGTAACATGAAACATTAAAAAGTCTACAAACTAAAAATGCTCTTCCTTTGAATATTCACAAAATGCGATCGAGAAGAAGAAGCAGTACCTGTAATTTACTGAGAGGTAACGTATTGGAATCTTTGATGAATTAAGCATCCTTTGTCTGTGCATTAACTTTTCATATCACATGAATACAGTTCTTCACAAGATTTTTAGCTATTTTAGCATTGTAAATACCAGCTTGTACTCTTACCTAATATACCAGAATATAATTTACCAACATTGGAGAGAAAAAATTCTAACAAGCGGTTGATGTTCACTTCACTGGTATACCAGGGGTGTATGCTGAAGTCACAGGTCATTCTGTTGGCATTGTCATGAGACCTCTGTTGGTCTTGGCTCTTTCTGCGGGTGCTCAAATGTTTTGCCTTCACCCTCCTAGATTCTAACCCTGTTTTGTTGGCTTTTAGGACTCTGCACACCAGTGCAGTGCTGACTAGTGCTAATGTGCTTGTGCCTTCTCCTTTATACATGACATGACAGAATTGGTTTATACAGAATTGGCATATTTAGTTTACTTGTAGGCCCCTAGTACTGTGGCACTACCTGTGCCCAGACGTGGGTCCCTTGCTCACTGTGCCACTGGATACAAGCTAGCCTGGCTGATGAAGGCTGAAACCCTGAAACTGGTCCCAGGATGCTTGTTTCCGGTCCAGGGAGGACCTGGCTTGGCAGTTCGGGCTGGACTGTTCCCATGAGGAACAGGGTGAAGACTGATTTGCATATGGATGGGTCTAAACTGGGGTGGCATGGTGAGCAAAAGAACGATGGATTAAACCCAGATCTGTGACTGGGGGTGAGTGTTTGCATTGTTCAGCACTCTGTCCACCATCCTTTTTTTTTTTTTTTTGATAAAGTTGCCCTAAGTGGGAAGGGTATGCCCAGACGTGGGTCCCTTGCTCAGTGTGCTACTGGATACAAGCTAGCCTGGCTGATGAAGGGTGAAACCCTGATACCGGTCCCAGGATGCTTGTTTCCGGTCCAGGGAGGACCTGGCTTGGCAGTTCGGGCTGGACTGTTCCCATGAGGAACAGGGTCAAGACTGATTTACATATGGCTGGGTCTAAACGGGGGTGGCATGGTGAGCAAAAGAACGATGGATTAAACCCAGATCTGTGACTGGGGGTGAGTGTTTGCATTGTTCAGCACTCCGTCCATCATCCTTTTGTTTTGCTAAAGTTGCCCTAAGTGGGAAGAGTATGCCCAGATGTGGGTCCCTTGCTCACTGCGCCACTGGATACAAGCTAGCCTGGCTGATGAAGGGGGTGAAACCCTGAAACTGGTCCCAGGATGCTTGTTTCCGGTCCAGGGAGGACCTGGCTTGGCAGTTCGGGCTGGACTGTTCCCATGACGAACAGGGTCATGACTGATTTACATCTGGCTGGGTCTAAACTGGGGTGGCATGGTGAGCAAAAGAACAATGGATTAAACCCAGATCTGTGACTGGGGGTGAGTGTTTGCATTGTTCAGCACTCTGTCCATCATCCTTTTGTTTTGCTAAAGTTGCCCTAAGTGGGAAGGGTATGCCCAGACGTGGGTCACTTGCTCACTGTGCCACTGGATACAAGCTAGCCTGGCTGATGAAGGGTGAAACCCTGAAACCGGTCCCAGGATGCTTGTTTCCGGTCCAGGGAGGACCTGGCTTGGCAGTTCAGGCTGGAGTGTTCCCATGAGGAACAGGGTCAAGACTGATTTGCATATGGCTGGGTCTGAACTGGGATGGCATGGTGAGCAAAAGAACGATGGATTAAACCCAGATCTGTGACTGGGGGTGAGTGTTTGCATTGTTCAGCACTCCGTCCATCATCCTTTTGTTTTGCTAAAGTTGCCCTAAGTGGGAAGGGTATGCCCAGATGTGGGTCCCTTGCTCACTGTGCCACTGGATACAAGCTAGCCTGGCTGGTGAACGGTGAAACCCTGAAACCGGGCCCAGGACGCTTGTTTCCGGTCCAGGGAGGACCTGGCTTGGCAGTTCGGGCTGGACTGTTCCCATGAGGAACAGGGTCAAGACTAATTTGCATATGGCTGGGTCTAAACTGAGGTGGCATGGTGAGCAAAAGAACAATGGATTAAACCCAGATCTGTGACTGGTAGTGAGTGTTTGCATTGTTCAGCACTCCGTCCATCATCCTTTTGTTTTACTACCTATGACCAGGGACTGTAAATTAAAAGCTACTAGGGCACCTGCAGCACTGGTTGTGTCACCCTCTGCAGTGGCCCTTTAAACAAAGGCCTGCCATTAAAGCCTGTGAGTGCAGTTTTACACTGCCAATTTGATCTGGCACAATTAACCTTTTTTCAGGCCCAAACTTTCATTTTTAATAGATATAAGTCACCTTTAGGTTAGTCCTTGGACAGACCACATGTAATTTTGCGTTTTGCATGTCCTTGTAGTGAAAAACTCTTATATTCATTTTTCACCACTGCTAGGCCTACCTCTCCCCCAGGATAACATTGGAGTTACCTTATTGCATTTAATGAGCTGTATTTTCCACATGGGAACAGGTAATCAGAACCAAACAGTGACTCCAAGTGCTAGTTGGCTGGCCTCCTGATCTGAAGCCACAGGGCCACAACAGGCTTCCAACAACCTTGCACCTGCACCTGGACTCTGCCATCTGTGAGTCTACCCTGCCATGTGGTGCCACTCCAGACTTGTACCCTTGGAAGTGGGCCTAAGGTGCTCTGCCAGTCTCTGTGGATCCTACAGAACCAATACATCTCCTCTGGTGCATGGCACAATCCCAAGCTGGACCAACTCATCATCACTACTGAGTGGATCAGAACCACAGCAAAGACCCTCGTCACATCGCAGCCCTGTCACCACATTGAAACCACCACTGTGTGATGCATCCTTGGTGCAGGTCCTGCATCCTTTGTCAACAGTAGCCTCAACAACTACGCCAGACTTTGCATCGCAGCCTCACAACTCTTCTGAACAAATGCACCACCCAGTTGCGCAATGCATCCTTGATGCCAGACTTTGCATCACAAGCCCTCGTCGGGTAGACCCTCAGGACCTCATACTACAGCCTTGCTGCATCTTGGAACCAACGCATCGCTTCGGCTGTGCGATGCCTCTTTGAAACGGACCCTTGCAATACTCTACAAACCCAAATAACAGGTACTTTGTTCAGCGGGCCTAACTGGGCCCCTGTAGCCGGCCGGCGATCCACCGTGGCCATTTGAGTTTTTGTCCAAGTCTGGTGTGATCAAAGATCTACAGTTGGTGCTTGATGCCTTTCATGCTATTTTACTAAACACAATTATATTGAATGTCTCTAGTTCTACGGATTGATTCTTTGTCATTTTGGTATTGTTTTTATATATTAGAAATTACTCATTTGTTTCTTAAACTGTTGTGGGATCCTTTTGTGGTATGTTTTCACTGTATTGCTGTTTAAAGTGTTGTACAAGTACTTGACACGTTGCCTCTGAGTTAAGACTCACTGCTCTGTGCGAAGCTAACTGAGGGTTGAGCACAGGTTAATTTATGGTTTGCTTATGACTTCACCCTGAGAAAAACTGTGATTGGTGCTTGAGAAGGGTTTCACCCCCGCTCATCCAGGAACCCAATTTCTCACAGCCCCTTTATGATAAATACTGAGTTACATAATACAATGTTGATTACAGCTCTCCTTGATTATTTTTTCTATCCCTACTTTCTCCTATTGTAACTTTTTTCATATCTTTCTACTTCATCCTTTTTTCCTTACTTTACCACCTTCATCTCTCTTACTTTTCACTTAAAACAGAAGATGAAAAATAAGTCATTGTAACAAAAAGTGAGTTCCTGTGCAAACAGAGCTGGCTTTTTCTCAGACAGCTCCCTAGGCAAAACAAATTTAGCGCCCTCACCCTCCTACTGTCTTAAATTGTTGGTGTGTTGGAAAAAATGAAGGGGGAGAGGAAGTTGAGGTGCTAGGCTCAACTAGACCCATATTTTGAGGGGTGCTGGGATTTTGAACATGGAGGCGGAGCCATCATCAAAGCTGGCGTCACAACTACTCTTAGGGTCTTCTTCACTGATAAATGTTTGATTTTATTATTCATCAAGATGCAGAATTTTGTGCTTCAGTTTCTGGGACAATCATTAGCCAACTGATTTATAAACACTGTGCGGGTAGTTGAATAAGGCTTAAACATTTTTTCAAGATATTTGGGATAACTGGCCTCCCTCTGCCACCTCCAACCCTAAAACCCACGCTTAATGGTTTCTTTGATCATTTATGGCAGATGGTGTAGTTTAAGCACATTTCTTTAGTCATTTTCTATTCATACACTATCTGTCATTGTAAAATACTTTTATTTTATTGGTAAGATGGGATGTTAGTACATAAATAATTGTCTTGATGTAGTGGGTAAGGTGCCTCATGTCCAAACTCTCAAATACATCAAATGCAGAAACTCTACACTCTAATACTAAACCATAATCCTAAATTCCAGTTCACATCAAATATTCTTGATTTATTTTGTTATGCTTATGCACTCTTTAATGCAGTTCCCGATTGAAACGATATGGGATATAAAACAACACGAAACACAGAAACCGAGCACAAGTTGTGAGTAAACACGGTTCCCACAGATTACAGAGTAGATATCCATACTTTCAACATACCTGTGAATACTGACAGTGCAGTATATAACATACTTGTAGTAGCTGTGAAAATATCTGCTAGGGTGCATGAAGAATTGCTCATCTACAATGTAACTATTTTAAATGTTCATTTATGTCTTTACACATGGGATATGAAAGGTAATTCAGTAGGAGATTTTTTTAAGGTGAAAGGATCATGAAGAGTAGAAAATCTGCACCCATTATCCACTAATTTGGATGCTAAACATTTCCATATATGAATGCAACACCTCAAGCCCCTGCTGAACCAAAATTCATTGGCTCTCTGACCCAACTTGCATGATTGTCTGAACACTCTCCTGCAGTGGATGAACCCCAAATCCCTAAGATTTCACAATCACAAGCTAGAGCTCTTACTCTCAGGTAACGAAAACTGAAGCAACTGTTTACTGCCTTCATCTATTTATGACCCACAAACCCTTTGGCAAAGGTATATTCACTGAGTGTGGTTCTTTATGAGAATCTATCCTTTGCCCATCTCTGTTTTGGGTTACTAAAGGCATTGAGCAGAGGACCACTCTACCATTCCTCTCGAGTGATTCCTGTGCTACTGTAGAATGCTCTTGCAATATAGCGAAGTTGGATACTTTAATCGCCTGTATGTACGATCGCTGGCATCCCAAACTGCTAGATTCCAGAATATCCAGAATTATGTAGTAAAATTAGTCTGTAAACTACAAAAATATGATCATGAGATGGCTGTAAGCTTCACTGGCTCTCTTTGGACAACAGAATCAGGTCAAAACTCTCTGATGTAACCTAAAATCTACTCCCATGGTAAATAAAGCTTGCAGTTGAGGACAGTCTTTTTGTTTTCAGAACCCTAAGGTTTGGAATGGACTTCAATCAATCGAACCATTCCTATGTGCATAAGTGAGGCACTCAGTAATGGTTGCCTTCGCACCAATTCTTTATGTTGAATAAGTTCCAAAAGGATGTTTTGGTTAAGTTTGGACTATAGGTGTGTGAGGTTTGAATGAGATGATGAAAGCATGATGTGGCAATGCTGGTGTGCATAAGCATGTGGTATACAGGAAAGCGTGAGAACAGACACAATTCCGTGTGTAGTTAATTAACAATTGTGTATAAAAACAACTCACATGTAGAGCAAGAGATGATGGGATGGGACATATCACTTATTTTTGGGGGAAGCTTCCCTTTAAGTACTGGAGCATTCACATATACCTAACAGGCATATTAGTAGGTTGCCCAGTCACGCTAAGTACGTCCATTGGTATTATTGAGAAACAACAGATGTTACTTGTTTCCCAAGTCAATAGTACTCATTCCGTAGAACTCGAAACACTGAAAGGTTGAGTGCTTTCACCAGGGTTTGACCCCATGTTTGTACCATTAAACACAGATCCCTGGAGAGGATACATTAGCCCGCTGAGCTATTGTATCTGGCTGTTGTAGACTGTTCTGCAATCTTAGGTTTTATATTTTTTTACATTACAAATATATTATAGCTTGGGTTTGATGCAGCACATGCTGTTGCAGAAATTTTCATTTTCTAGTACTCAGATAGCAAATTTCCATGAACTGTGTGCTACCTACATGACCTATCTCGGGGTACAAAAGTTAAAATGCCCATTCTGGGATTAATATCCGTTCCTGGCAGGCTGAACATAGACCGTTGCAGTAGACCTAAAACTAGCCCACAATATCATCTGCACTAATTGGAAGAATAGACTTTGATGCCAGAATTCACCATTTCACGTTTTGTTTTATAAGCCTCTTTTTCACTTTCAAAGACACAATTGCATTTTTAATCTGATGAGAGTTTATATGCCTCTCTTTGTACTCTGAACATACAGGGCACCCCTGCTGTCTTCATCTAACCTGCTCTCTCTTTCATATGGTTACCTTGCAAGGAGACTAATCAGTGGGGTGGCACAGAAAGCAATGACAAAAAAAGAAAGGCTCCTACAGTTTTAATGGGCTTCGGAGAGCCTGAGGAATACTTTATGGGAGGCTAACTTTCAGACTGGCAGTCTGGTTTACTGAGGCCGAAGGGAGGTGAAGAGGTTGTGGGCTAAAACCCTTTAAACCCAATGACTGTTGTGCCCCTGATGAGAAGGTCCAGTTAGAAAGCCAAGCAAAGAAAAACACACAACATGTAGACAGGGGTGCCAGCAGCCTTCAGAAACAGTGGTTAACCTGGTTTTCTTTAAAACCATTCATAGAGAGACTGTTTTGTCCCTCTGAAAGTTGGCGCCCTGTCATGAACTCATCTCGTCCATGCTATAGGCCAGCAATGTAGGCTAGTCACCATGTGCACAAATGCATTGGCCACACCTTTCCCGTTTTTTCCTCATGCTTCTTTATCGAAAGATAAATTGTTTGATCATACCTGTTGAGTCGGGGTCTTCTGAGAAGCTGTCGATTTCCATCCCTCCGAGAAGATTGTCCTGGGACTTGGTGTGGTCCAGGAGGAGAGTGGTCACGTCGACTTCCTGAACAGAGTTCTCAAGAGCCGGGCTCTCGGTTGCCTCCTTAAGGTTCAAAAGTTCATCTTCTCCAGTAAAAATCTCATTTAAGTCGTTTGAATCTTTATTTGTCTCCTCTGCCGCTGCGTTGCCATCCTGAGGTAAATGTGAAGTTTCAGACTGATGCGAGAGATTAGGAGAGTGGGTATCTGTGGGGTCCTGCACGATGCCTGAAAAGAACGTAGCACAGAGGTGTAAATTAAACTCCACTTTTATGAGCCACAGGGTCACCCTCCCATCAGACCGTATTGATTTTTTGAACCAGGCGATTTTTTCCTTACATATTTAAAACAATTACAAAATTGCAAAAACAATAGTTTTAAAAGTTTAAACATTACGAAAAAGATTTCACTAAATGCATCCCTTAACTGCTCTTCCCCTTCCAAAAGCACTTCTTTCTTTATTTCGTTGTTTTTTCGTTCGTTCTTTCTTCCTTTCTTTGTTTCTTTCTACCCAGTTTTTCATTCCCCACCTCCTTTCTTGCACCCTTCCTTGCTTCTTTCATTTTGTCATTCTTCCCTTCATGCCTATGCATTGTCCTCTCTAGGCTCGTTTCCATTCTTTTATCTTTCATTCCATAATCCGCTACACCACCCCAACATTATTTCTCTGCGCCCCCTTTCAGTTATCATCTCAATGACCTTTTGTGAAGAATACCTACTGCTCCGCATGATCCCATCAGTTTTTATTGAACACCCGGATCCTGGACCTTTGGAGTGACTCAACGCTATTTTTTCTGAGGATTGCTAAATAGCCCCTAAGATAAGTACACTGTGGTTAAAATGGTCAACCTTTCTACCTCTCACCGTAGCCCGGGTACTGTGGATCGTGTCTGCCACGTTATCACACGATAGTGCATCCTTTATGGCAAAAATAATGCAGGTTTTTTCCTGTCACCTACTCAGACCATTTTGTGGCAAGGCCCACAGGGTTCTGCAGCCAATCTCTCTTGAAAACATAACATATAATTGTTATGTTATGTTTATTTGCAAAGTGTCTGATAACCTGGGACGATATCCAGAAACGGAGGAGCAAAGGAGTAGCTAGAAAATTAAAATCCCCCCCACTTTGAAACAAAGCTGCTGTGGCACCAAGCAAGCAAAGGAAGTCATTGAGACCCTCCCCAAAAGAGCACGCTTGTCTCTTCTATCCAAGCATCTATCCATTCATCCTTCCATCCACTCGCATATATCCACCATTTCACCTATACATCCTGACATCCATTCAGTCTTTCATCCAACATTCAGCCTGTCACCATTCCCTTTGGTCATCCAACCACCCTTTCACTCATCTATCCATCCATTCACCCTTTACCTTCTCCATCCATCCTCCCTTTCACCCAGCCATCAATCTCCTCCTCATTTCCATCATCTATCCATTCACCCTTTCAATCATCCATCCATCCAACTTTTCACTTCATCCATCCACTTATCAATCCATCCACTCACCCTTTCACTAATCTATCGGTCCACCTTTTCATCCAGCCGTCCATCTACTCTCCCTTTCACTTATCTATCCGTCTTTTCATTCACTCATCCATCCTTCCATCCTTTTTCTCATCATCCATTCATCCACCTTTTATTCATCCATCCATTCATCCTTCCTCCCTTTCACACATCCATCCTTACATCCAACCGTTCACTCATTCATTCATGCACCTACCATCCATGCTTTCTCTCCTCCATCCACTGACCCTTTCACTCATCCATTAATCTGTCCCCCCTTTCAGTCATCCATCCTTTCACCCATTCTTACACTCATTCATCCATGCATCTGTCATCCACACTTTCACTCACCCATCAAGCCACCACTTCACTCATACATCAGTGCACCCACTCACTCATCCTCCTATCATTTTATGCTTATTAGGAGCCTCTGTCTGCCGAGTTGCAGACAGAAGAGGTCCATCAAAAACCCTGCCCCGCTGTAGCTGCTAAAGTGTGTGGGGGTAACAACACCCCTGCAGATCATCTGTGAGTCTGGCCTCGAATAGGGTGGGAGGTGTTTATCAAAGAGCCTGGTCTTCAACTTCTTGCCAAACTCAACAATCTAGGATGAGGCTCTGATTTGAAGCAGTAGGTCACTCCATGCTTTCGGAGCAATGTAGGAAAAGGCCTGACAGCAAGATCAAGTTCTTTGTATGTGTTGAATGTGTGCAAATAGGAGTCCTCTAAAATTGATATGTCTGTCTGTATTGTGAAAGGAGATGTGGCTATTGAGATAGGCTGGGCTAATGTTGTGTACTGCTTTGACGGTGTGGGCGAGGAAATGTGAACTGTGCACGCTTTAGTGTATGGAGGTAGTGGAGCTTCTTTAGGTGCATGCAGTGTGTGTACTGCTTAGGAGATAGAAGGTGATTCCGGCCTCCGAGTTCTGGATGGTTTACAGTTCTCTGGTAAGTTGTTTGCTGATCTGGGTGTAGAGGGGGTTTCCGTAGTCCTACCTGCTAGTGATGAGGGTCTGGGTGATGGTAGTGTAGGTGCTGTTGAATAGCCATTTGAAGATTCTTCTCACCCTCTTCAGGGTGGAGAAGCAGAAAGCTGCAACAGTGTTGACATGGGTGGTCATGTTGAGACTGCTGCCAATGGTGGTTTGAACATTTTGTCATGGGTGCTAGGAGTTGGTTTGGGTCCTAGTTCACCTGGCCACCTGGTGGAATCCTTCAGTGATCTGTTCTTTCATAATATCACAACTTCTGTCTTGTCTGTGTTGAGTTTGAGAAAGATGATCTTCATCCACTCAGTGAATTTGGTCATGCAGGTGATTAACTTGTGTCAGGTATTGGGGGTCTTGAACAAGAGGGAAAGTATGATTTGAGTGTCATCATTGTAGGTAAGGATGTTAATGTTGTGGGTGTGCGGGTGCAGTGACGCTAGCTAGAGGATCATGTATGTGTTGCAGATGATCAGGCTGAGTGAGTATCTCTGGGATACTCCTGAGGTGAGGTTGTGGGCATTCAAACCGTAGGGGGCCAGGGTGACTGCCTATGTCCTGCCAGTTAGGAAGGAATGAATCCATTGGGAGATGGGCCCTTGGATTCCAATCTCAGGTAAGAGGAGACAGAGGCTGAGACGAAAGACCGTGTTGAATGGTGTGGAGAGGTCCAGCAGGATGAGGGCTGTTGTGTATCATCTGCCAAAGATTATGCAGATGTCTTCTGTGAAAGCAATTAGGGTTGTCTGTGTGCTGTGGTTCGGTCTGAAGCCAGACTGTGTGACGCTGAGAAGTTAGTGTTCGCGGAGATGGTTGGTGAGGTATCTTTTGATAAGTTTCTCAAGGACTTTGGCTAAGTATGATAGCAGGGAGATCAGTCTGTAGTTGTTAAGCGTATATGGCTTCACAATGGGCTTTTTGAGCAGGGGAGGGACAGTGGCATGTTTCCAGGTGTCCGAAAAGGTAGCTGACAAGATGGAGGCATTCAGAGTGGATGTGAATGCTTCTCTGATGGGGTTATATTTGTAGGTGTATGTGTGGTGGGGTCAGGGGTCCTGTGGGGCGCCAGAGTGGATGGTCAACATGGTGGTGGTTTCATCTGAGGTTATGGTGGGCCATGTGTTCATGGTTGAATTCCCTGGTCAAGATGGGGATTTGTGTGGTGTTGTTTTCTAAGTCCAGTTGAGGGTCAAATGTTTTGTACATGGAGTTTATCTTGCTGCTGAAAAAGAAGAGAGCTTGCTGCATACATCCTATGAGGGGATGATGCAGTTGGAGGCACCAGCTGGTGAGTTAAAGTCTTTCACAATGGCAAACATCTATTAGCTGCTGTTCGAGCAGCATATTCAGTGTTCTGGATCTGTTGGCGGCAGCGCTCCAGGGCAGATTTGATGGTGATTTTGTCTGTGATGCCTTGGCTTGTTCTCAATCTACACTTCAGTTGTTTGCAGTGGCGTTTTGTCGGTATACCAACTGGAATGAGGTCTGGGTCTAGTGGTTTTGCTGTTCCTGAGGGGAGGAGGGTGTGAATGCAGGCAGTGATCCAGTTGTTGAAGATATTGATGGATTCATGGTGGCTGCTGTTGTGTCTGGATCAATCGGTGGTGAAAGTAGTAGTCCTGTCATCCCCTTGGATGTTTTTCCAACTTTGCCAGGCAAATATGTTGGTGTTCAGTCTGTGATGGTGAAGGACAGGAATACTAAACATGACAAGGAGCCAGGAGGTGACCAACGGAGTGTGTCAATTAATATATGTATTTTGTGAGGGCAAAGCTTCTGAGGTCTTCTAGCAATGTTTTTGAGTTTGTGTTGCTGCAGTCTTTCAGGTGGAAGATGAGGTCTCAGAGAAGGATGGAGGTGATGGAGTTGAGGTTGAGAGGAGCAATGAAGTCCAAAATAGTGTTGGTAAAGTTGGTGCCTGGTCGTAGTGGTCTGTAGATGAGGGTACCATGCAGGGTGTAGGTGGCTGTGATGTGAAGGTTGAACATCAGGTGTTCCATGTTGCTGGTGGATGTGTCTGTGGAAGTGGTGCTGCTGAGGGCGTCCTTGAAGATAATGGTGATTCCTCCTCTAGGCTTGTGCTGTTGCTCCTGCCCGGCAATATTGTATCTGGGAGGGATGACTGTAAGGATTTTGGAGGCGGAGGCAGGTTTCAGTCAGCTTTCTGTGAAGACCAGTGGGTCTGATGAGTGGTTGTGCAGCAGGTCTCAGAGCTACGTGGTGTGTTTGGTGAATGAGAGAGTTTTGAGGAGCATGCAGGAGAGTGAGGAGTGTTGTGTGGTTGGTCCGTGTGAGTTTGAGGAAGTGACAGAATTTCCATGGCAGAGTTTCCCTCACTGCTTGAATCACCAATAAACATCTTCAGTAGCTGAAGTCCACATATCTAATGGGAGCTGCACAAAGTACATTTCGACTCTCGACACAGTTTGACAACAGTGGATAAAATTTTATGTAGCCTGGTTTGTCTTCTCAGGCCCTGCGCTGTTTCACTTGCGGCACCTCATTTTGGCTGCTTGCGACCATCAAACCTTGAGGCTTTGCCTCATTTCCCCCGGCTCAGCAACCAGAACTACCATTTGAATTCAAGATCAGCAATAACAGAGGTGATTCTGCATTGCTGTTTCTATAGCTACTCTTTTGCCCTGTTTTGACCTCTTTGATAATTATACACATTTTTTCTCTCTGGAGTACGATTTTTAACAGTAGTAGGGTCTCATCACTCAGCCAGTTTTATTTCATATATTTTAATAAATATTGCAAAAAATCTGTGTTAAGCAAACTTTGTTTGAATGTCCAAATACCTTTGACTGTACTATTGTGTAAATGTATAACAAGCGTAACATGAAACTTTTTCCTAAAGCATAACCCTATTACTTGGACCATTTTATAAGGAGTGAGCAATGGAATACCTTACAAAACCCTGTTTACCTCTCCAGCCCAGATTCTTCAAAAATTCCAAACAGGTGATTTAATCACAGTGATCCATAACTGTACATATTTGATTTCTTAAGTTACAAAGGAAAGGCCATTTGGCACTAAGCCGGGTGCCTTCTCGACAGAAGAATGAAGAAGCAGAAGTTGTTTGGTCGGAGGTCATGAGAGAATATAACACTTTGAATAGACGCTAGACCTTTCTGTCATAATGAGAAACGAGAAGTGAATGATTAGTCAAGATACTGGTGACTTTTGACCATTTTAGAAGTTGCCCATTAAGCTGATAGTCCATGGCCAAATTAAATAAAATTGGAGGTGGATTAGAAACGAAACTAGAACTGTATTTACCTGAGTAAAGAAGCAAAGCAGCCCTTAGAGTTTGAAGCCTCTGTTTTCTGATCTGAATTCAAGAGCAAATCATACTTTGTGCCAAGAGGACCAGTAGTTTGGCTAAAACCATCACTTCTTATTAGCCTGAAGCAAAAAAAGGCCAGTCCGCCCTGTGAAGCTGGTACCTTATGGCCTAACGTGAAAAGAAAAAGGCACCTGTCTCCCATATGTTGAGTCCAAGCCGGAACAGGACCTACCCATGGCAACGATGGCCTTCCTGTCTGAGGGCTGGCTTTTCAAAAACAATGTAGCAAAAGGATACACTGAAGGGCTTTTCAAACTCCTCAGCAACTCTGCATGAATCATCTCCCCAGAGAAGATTGCCTGCACAATGATGACACAAGTGAAGGCATGCTGGCACTAAAATTGTGATTCTGCCGGGTGAGCAACAACCCCAGCACTGCATCGGTCTTTTGTACACGTACAAAACATACTCTCTTGTAATCCATAAAAACTTGAAGTACTTGCTTGTCATAATAATAACTGACTTAGGCCCAGTACTGAAAGAAATGATTCCTAGCCTCACATTGGAATCTCACTGACTATGCTGGGATCTACAATTTTTGGAATATTTGGAGATATTCCTGTCACATTTTAGGGTGGGAAGCTGCTCACCACCAATTTAATGACATGCATGGGACAGGTATTATGCTTAGTGTTCAGCAGTGGTGAGCAGTGGAATCTAAAAGTGGGAGCAGGGGTGGGAGGGTTGATTTTGGTGACATGAAAATTAACACAGCAGCAATTTAAACCTGCAGGAAATAGATATCAACATATATAGCTTGTGACACCAGTAGTTGTCTTTTATAAATTGATATTTGCAGAACAAAATATGAAGTTCCATTCCCCAAGCACCTGACAACTGTTGAAAGCTTTTAACTCATGCAATGAAGGGAGGCATGGGCCCAGCAGCTATGCTAATGGTAACACCACCCAAGCCTTCTTGCACTGCCAGAGGCAGTGAGACGGAGCGGTGTGAGAGGCTACAAAGCTTCTGCTGTTGCAAAAGTCATGCATTTCAAGCCTATAATCAATCAATGCCAACTCAAAGTTTAGCATTTAAAAACAGAAGAGAGGAGCATTCCCTTAGAAGCTCCTGTTTAGCATATTACTGCAGGCTACATATGTTCTCCACTGCTTGAGGCCAGCATTCCAGGGCCAGAACTAGCTGACAGATTTATCTGCCAAATCAACCTATCAGCCCCACCCACTTCCACATTCACACTATTAAAACAGCCCTGCCCCTTCTCATTCACTTGTATGAAGCTCAGCTAACTCCCCCAGGGGCCATAACAATTGTGCCCCTGTGGCAGACTTATGCAGAGCTGCTATTACAGGCAACAAACACTTGTCCTGACATCAATGCACTGGCCTGAACCTTGAAGGTGAGTGAAATCTTGACCAGCATATGTTCAGCAGTACCTACTCCATCACCCCTTCTTCCCTCTACACAAATAGTTTGGGCTGATTTACTTTGAGCAACCTACAGCTCTTAGGGCCTCATTATGACTAAAAGCAGACTGCCACAGAGGTGGGGAGGACTCCACCATCAAACCCCTAGCGTCCCCCCTGAGTGTATTACAATGTTCTCGCTGGGCTGACCGGCAGGGACACTGTAATACGGGCAGCCCGGCGGGAACAGTGCTAGGATATTGGCCTTGGCTCCTTTAAGGGAGCCGGGGCCAATATCCTAGCAATGCAGACAGTGAGCATTCCAATGGGACTGGACAGCCAGGCCCCTGCACCGTCCATGCCATGGACATTAGCAGTGCAGGGCCCCCCCTGTGGCCACCGGCCCTGGCTTCCTACCGGCCTTTTCATTGCGGGGTACCACCATCAAAAGGTTGGTGGAAAGTGGGGTTGAAATCAGTCGGGCGGTGCTGAGTTCAGTGCCACCCTGGCTGGTTCGAACCGTGATTGCTGTCACCCCGTCGGGAACAATGCTGATGGCTGGAACAGTGGTCTCCTCACGGGTCGGCTTTCTAGGTTTGTAATGTGGTGGTCAGACCCCCACAGTTGTGGTGGTCTGACTGCCACCGCAAGGCTGGCAGTCCCAGGACCACCAGCCTCATAAGAAGGCCCTTAGTCCTGAACCACTCAGAGTGCTCCTCCTCTATGAATGGGAGGACAATGCCCACTACCGCTGCCAGTGATGGTCAGGGCAGCGAAGATGTTAGCACTAATATTTGCTGAGTAATTACTCTATAGCAGCTTTCACTCAATGCTACATGCCTTAATAACTTGTGTCTTTTGCTCTCTGACTTTACATTCAGAGCATTCATTAACAAACAAAATCTATCTATTGCTGTGGCATTCTGGTTGCAGGTATTGCTAATAGATGTACCAAGCACCAAGTGAACTGTGTTATTCATGTTCTCAACATTTTACTTATTTGACCTTATAAACATGGGACATTGTAACGATGTTAAGGTAGGTTCTTTTGAGTGGTTCAAGGCTGCATTTATTTTACATGCATGCTTGGGTCTGATTAGCATATTTTCAATGGACACATTAATTTGAATGGGATAGACAACAATCAAAACGTATTTCAAGCAATTAAAAACAACAGATAATCCATTTACAGGCTATTCACAATGTAATCATCAAAATTCGTATTGCTTGTGTATATTTTAAGATCCTCAAGATAACAAACATTCAGTGATGTAATTGCACAAATTCTTATTGGCCTAATACTCTCCATACCACTATGACCACCTGCTCACACACCTGCTCACACACATCATGATATCTAAGCTAAAAAATTGATATAACTTTCTTTCTTCCACTGAAGAAGGAACATTTCTTCAGCTTGCAGAGGCAATAGAAATGCAAGCAGGCATATGGCAAATATCTATGCAATCTTGTTCAACGGATACATTGGGCTTCTTATACATTTTAGTTGCTTAAGAATGTTTCTCTTAGTTGGCTGCTGCCTGATATGTCTCCCTTTAATGGGAGGCTTGACCTATTGCCTGGGGCTCATGGTTTCTACTTGCTCTTATCACATGTGGCCATTTAATAGGGCCGCATCTGAGCAAGTTCAGGACATCCCATATAGCATACCCATTGAGTGCTACGACCAAGACATGATACATAGTCATATTCCTATTTATGCTTTACCATTAATAGAATAGGATCATGAAGCAAACATATCTTGTATACCATGTTAAGAGCTACTCAGCAGTGCAGTGGAGTCTCCAAGTGAAAATCTGCAATCCCAAAAGTGCTGCATGCCACACTTGTCAGCCCTGAACCATAAATTTAGGGCAACTCTGTAACCTCAAAAGGAGCCTTATTACCATCTTCTTGGTTGACTACCACATCGTAGGATGGTGGCTATGGGTTGGGCAGGGAGCCAGACTGTAACTTCTTGAAAAGGTATTTAGGAAAAACCCATCATGCCAGTGGAGAGCTAGCAGGATGCCAGACATGTACATCAAGTGTGAGGAAAGGAGTAGATGTGCCCAACATCTGTATTGTTTGTCAAAAGTGTAACTACAAGTATGGCACTTCTCCATGCCCGGTGAGGCAATAAGAAGCACATCCAGGAGAACAACTTGGCTTCCAAGTTTGGAGCATACACATGCATGATTATGTGCATGTTTTGGTGCCCTATTCTATAAACTTAACCACAAAAGAGTTCCTAAATATAAACCAATAGGGATCTTTTGGGTAGATTACCTTTATGGCATAAAACAGCCATAACATTTAGACCTCATGATGCTGGAGTAATTATTCAACTCCACGTATCATCATCTTGTACATTCAGTATGTCGTTTAACCTGCTCCCCACATTCACATGTATGTCTTCTTTTTTTAACCTTAGCAAGGGAACGCATCTTATGGGATATGACACTAGGTAATTTTAACCTATCTAAGATCCTTAAAATATCAAGAGTTCCATCACAGAGGTTGATCCAGATTAATTGTCATAATGAATGAAATACTCTATATGACGAAGCATGCTAGAGACAATCTGTACCCAAAAATCCTTTTAAAGATTTATCATGGCTGTCAGAAGGGATTCAAAGATTAGGTCAGTATCTTAACCACATCTGATGTTGTTAATATCACTATGTAGGCCTTATCTATATTGATAACAATTGATATTCCATTTAGAAGTTGATATAGTCGCCCTAACTCTTCCGATTTCCCCTGTACATGAGATACATCACCTCACAATCCACATCCAATCATGAGCAGAGTGAGGGGATGAAAGGAACCAGTCTTCCTTGATGAAGAAAACATAAATCCAGATTGAACAGGGGCTCCAGAATGTGGGCAGCACGCCTTGGCAGTTTCCTAACTGTTGTTATTTTTGCTTCTGAGAGAGCGTAGTTTAAATAATACATATACCAAAGTGAAATGCTTCTATCAGTGTTTAACGATGCTGCATAGAAAACAGCAATAATTAGGGGCTCATTCTGAGCCCGGCGGGCGGCGGGAGCCGCCCGCCTGGAGGGAGCCGCCAAATGACCGCACTGCGGTCAAAAGACCGCGGCGGCCATTCAGACATTTCCTCTGGGCCGGCGGGCGCTCTCCAAAAGAGTGCCCGCCGGCACAGAGGAAATGCCCCTGCAACGAGGACGCCGGCTCAGAATTGAGCCGGCGTAGTTGCAGGGGTGCGACGGGTGCAGTTTGCACCCGTCGCGTATTTCAGTGTCTGCATTGCAGACACTGAAATACACAGTGGGGCCCTCTTACGGGGGCCCCTGCAGTGCCCATGCCATTGGCATGGGCACTGCAGGGGCCCCCAGGGGCCCCGCGGCACCACCTACCGCCATCCTGTTCCTGGCGGGAGACCCGCCAGGAACAGGATGGCGGTAGGGGGTGTCAGAATCCCCATGGCTGCGGAGCGCGCTCCGCAGCCATGGAGGATTCCCCCGAGCAGCGGGAAGTCGGCGGGAGACCGCCGACTTTCCGCTTCTGACCGCGGCTGAACCGCCGCGGTCAGAATGCTCGTGGGAGCACCGCCAGCCTGTTGGCGGTGCTCCCGTGGTCGGTGGCACTGGCGGCCACCGGCCGCCAGGGTCAGAATGACCCCCTTAGGTGTTTTGCTTAAAGTGCATCTGAATTATGACTATGATATGTGGAGCTACCAATATGTACTAATGACAATAATGAGTAAAATTGTTTGTGTTATGATTAATCGAGCTTATATTAACGATTATGATATTGCATTTATATTAAAAATCTCATAGGCCTTAAGTTAGCGTGAGCTGTGGGTTTTAGCTGCCTGGCTCTCATATTAAAAGCATTTTTCTGTTTTTCAGCATGCTGACTAGCAAAGGACCATGACCCTGCAAAATGTTCCCTTTCTTCATCTTAAATGTATCGGTACAATTTTGTTCTCATCCTCATGCTTGCTGCTTTAGTATGAATTTATATACTAAGTTGAAACAAAAGTAGATTAATGTAATGTACAAGGACGTTTAAACCATGGACAAAGGAACTCATGACCCGAGAAGACGTGCCAAATGGTGAAGCGACCGGATGTGCCACCTCCGAAGGCGTCATTTATGAAGACCAATCAGAATGTTATGAATTATCGTGGGGTGACAATTGGAATTACCTAATGCATAATTTGATAGGTTATAGATAGTGGGGTAGAGCAAATGTCCAATAGAATTTTGGGGGAAGGTATTACGTAAAAGGGATAAAAAACCCATGTCACAGGGGGGTCGTTAGAACTAGGTAGGAAATGCTATTGATTGTAACCAGAAACTCTGTCACTCTGTTTGGTGACTTCGAGACTTATTAAACCATCCTCCCCATAGACTGCCCTTTTACGCTTCTCCTCCTTATGAGGGAAGTGTCCCTTTTCCCTTAGGCAAGTTTAGTCTGATGGCGATTTGACTGATGTCCTGAAGACCAAGACTGATCCTGTGTGCTGACCTAATCCTTAGAGGGTAATTATGACAATGCGCTTTATAATTTGTCTGTTTGCTTTTCCTTTCTAGGTACCAACTGCTCATTTTGATAGAGACCATAGCTAGATGTTTTCTAAATTGGTGTTCTAAATTGTTTTGCATGAAGCCCAACATGCTGATGCTAATTAGTGGTTAGGATAGGAGTTCACTCTGACTGACGCAAATAGACAGATGACTGACATTGCGCTATGCTGAACTGAGACTTACATGATATTCACTGTATTCTGATCTATGTTCACACCGTGTTATGTTCTTATGTTTGTGATTCTTACATTAATGAAATCTTATCATAGTTGCCATATCGTGACTATGCTCTTATGCTTCTTGATATTGAGATTAACTCTTCTGCTCGTAGATTGTAATCAGTAGGATATAAAACTCATAAAATTCTATCAAAAGGTGTGGTTATTCATGACTGGAAGGTCATGGTTGCGTCGACAATTTGATTAATGACTTTATCCAAAGTGAAGTGCATTGCGGTGCTAAATATTGATGATATCATTGATATATTGCTTGACATATTGATCAGTTATCTCGTCCTATGGTGTCTCACCACTGCGTCACAAGATTCATTGGCCTAAAACGAGTCCTAATGTGTATAAATTAACATAGAAGGACGCGTTAGCAGTTCTGGTAGCAGAGCGATGGTTAGGCCCTTCGGGGCCCTAGGACGGAGAATTATTGTTTAATTTAAGTTTTTCTGTGATAATGCAAATTGGAGATATGATGGGTTTCTAAGTTCACCATGACTTTTCCGGGATCTTGGAGCCTGCCTAAGTGAGTTGGGGATGTTCTTGGCGTCTTAATGTGTGCGATTTAGGGTTCTGCACTTGCTAGCTTATGCCTTTTTGCAAGTGATTGTGAGATTTGTATGTATGTAGGCCAAGTAAATGTTTTTTAAGAGGAGTGGGCGTACTCCGCAGTATGAGAGTAGGGAAGTCGGCGTACTTCATATGAGTTTGGCGCTTGGTGCTCAAAATTATCCACGTGGTTGGTTGTTCATGTACGGACCCGTCGTGGTCTAAGACTCCGGAGTATGTTGACAAGCATAGGAGACACTTGGGTTTATGTTGTAATCTGTACTGTTTAATAGGTCAATCGGGCGTGGTTGACAAGTCAAGTTTGAGTTGAAAAGTTTGTGTGAAACCTTCGATGGAGATTTGGCAAGTTCTAAAGTGCACTAGGACGAGCCATTGACAAGTCGAGAGTAGAAATTGAAGGGTCGAATTCTACTTGCGTATGCGGGAGCTGATAAGGAGAAAGTAGCGGCTGAGGCTTCAAGTGAAATCTCTGTAAAGTTCTGAAGCAAATGTCTTACCCTTCCTGTAGTAAACCGACAGATTTGTGTTGTCATTTAAGGTGCTTGCAATAATTTGCATTCGTTTGTATGGGTTCAGTGAGGAGCGGACGAGCCGCAAGACTTTGTCAGCTGCAGTGTGTGTGAGTGTGACGTCAGTAGTGCCGCGCTGAGATAGGTCGGTTGTCGAGAGGGGTCGTGCACGGATTGGCTGCCGTCCGTGAGAGGCAATAGATTGAGAAAGGTGGGTGAAGAGTGTCCTGGGAACTAAGTCACTTCTGATTAAAATACAAATAAAAGAAAATCGCAAAAAAGAATTTTGTCAAGGCATTTAAGAGCGCTCTGAAAGGAGACGCATATATTGTAGCAACTGATGGGGAACCTACACCACCGAGGGTACTCCAGCTTACATAGTCATGGAAGAGAAAGGTATCGCGCCTTGTTTATGGATGAAACAGTGACGCAAATTGACAGAGAAGGAGGGATGTTTAGCGTTTCCGGAACATGGAACGTTCAATACGTGGGTGCTAGAGATTTTGAGGTGGATGTTAAGTACACAGAAACCACCTCCGAGGCCAGCTCAGTATGAAGCTTTAGCGGTTTGGGATCTAATGGCTCTTAAACAAAGGCAAGAAAAGTTTCAGAGAAGATTGAGAAGGGCAGAAACATCCTATGCTGAGGCTAGATGGGATAATGAGAGTAAAATGTGGAGAAGGGGAATTGTTGACAGATTAAAATTGTTCCCAGCGATAGCACGGGGAGAAGAAACACAGGGAAAGAAAGCCTCCTGTAAGACAGACAAAGACTCGAACAATTCTAAAGAGAATAAGAGACCTCGGGAAGAGGAAGATGATTCAGACGATGAGGAATTCATGGACAGATTATTACATGATCGCCCGCCATCTTATGCGGTGAGCGACAGTGCTCCAAGTACTAGTATAGACCCTGGGAACCAGACGCAGGAAAAGGGAGTTGCTGATACGGTACAGACTAGTGATACGGCTTCGATACAGAATGGTGTCAGTGTACCCACTGCACCAGACATACCAATACAGTTGCAACCTCCACTGCAGATACAGAGAATCTACCCAGACGTCCCAGTACTTGAGACTACTACAAATCTGATAGTGCCGCCAGACCCAATATACACAAAATCAAAGTTAGTGCAGATTGAGTCGACTCCAAAATTACTGTCCCAACCGCAGCCACAGCTGATACCAGGGTATAACCTAGTAGCTGGACCGCCATTAGTACCTGTCCCGGGCACCTTGGAGCAGACCAATGGGGTTACTGCTCCACAGAGTCTGGGACCAGGTCAGACACCTGCTGCCATATCATTGCCAATTACTGTTGGTCCACCAGTGCCATAGTATGCGCAGGGCAAAACTGGCGTATGTGATCAGGGGGTAATGACTCAAGATGTGATAAGAAGAGGGTCCATGGGAACTCCCCAGATAATGGCCCCAGGAGAACAAGCAGTTGAACAGCCGAGGTCTTTAATGGACCTTAGCCCAGTGGGAGCATCCATAGAAGCAATGCGTCAAGCAGGGCTAGGGGTCTTAACCCCTCAGACAATGAGTACAAACACCTCACGTTCACCGATGATACATGCAGGGACCATCTCGTTGCAGGGTTTCACAGTTCAACAGCTAAATGAATGGCTAGCAAAGACTTATACTTCACAAAAGGCTGCAGTGGTTACAGTTGAACCAGAAAAGGAAAAGCAAGACGAGTACCTGAACTATGTGAGATTAGGGGCAGAAGCTGCTGAATTAGTGGAAGGTACAATGGGAGTAAAGAGATTGGAGTCATACACGGAAGCAGAATTAAGATTCCTATGCCCCAAGATTACAAAAGAAGTAGGCAAGGTGCATCAGAGATTAGCAAACCTGGCAGAGAAATACAATATTGATATACTAAACACCTGAAAAGAAGTTACAGATTGGACTTTGACTCTAAAGATTTTGAGCCATGAGGTCTGTGGGAATGAAGGCACAGTTGAAGGAATTGTTGCAAAGTGTGCAAGTTTGGGGTGCGCTGGAAAAATGGGAAGGCAGGTGGGCAAAGAAAAGAGATAAGGAGAAGGGTGACAGTCCAGGCTCTAACCAAGCTAAGGCCTCACCCGATCTGGAATCAGTGAAAATATTACCCATGAGAGAGACATCTGGTGGTGTCTTAGTCCATGTACCGTGGTCTAGGGGAGATATCTTATCCTTCACCAATGATTATCCCAGACTGAGAGAGAAACCGATCGAGTGGTATCAGCAAACAGATAAGTTTGTGAAACTGGCGAAGTGTCTCTGGGAGGACTTGAATACCTTGTTTGAGATCATTGTTCCGCCTGATTTGTGGCTCGAGTGCAAAAGAGGGGTAGATTGGCCGACGAAGGAGCCGGCAAGAGACAAGGTGACCGGAGCACCATCTGAAGAGGTAATGAAATATTATCATAAGGTGATTGAATTTTTGAAACAGAAGGTATCGCCGAAGGTGACAGATTGGCAGAAAATTGACCGGACTTCTCAAGAAGTTAAAGAATCAATACATGCTTACTATGAGAGATTGTTAAAGGCATTCAAACACTACAGTGGTACTGAGACTATTGAGCCGAAAGACATGAATCATCTTGTGTTCAGGTTCGTCGAAGGGCTGAGACCAGAAGTTAGCCAGATGATTAAGAATCATTTGATTTGTTGGCAAGCGAAGCCGATTGATGAAGTGTTGCAGTATGTGAAATACTGTAGTGATGAGATTGAACTGAAGCAGAAAAAGTTGAAAGAGAAAGTGATGGTGATGCAGATAAGGGCTGCACAGGCAGGAATACAGGGAAATGGAGTACAACAGATGATACAGCAACAACCGCAAATGAATGGTGTATTTCAGACACAGCCGAGAGGTCGAGGCCGAGGATTTGTGAATCGCGGTGCAGATTTGAATGCGGTTGTGGTTCAAAATGACATGCAAGGGGCAAAAAGGATGTCACCATGTTACGCATGCGGGGCGTGGGGCACTGGAAACGGGAGTGCCCGAATATGGTGCAGGATGGTGTCGTTCAGCAAAGCGCTAACATTGGTACATTGCAAAATGTAAGAGGCCCAAAAATTAGACATCAAAACCCGAATTTTCAGAACAATCTGGTACAAATGCAAGGGGTACAGCCCATGCAGCAGATGCAAATGCCGCGTTTACAGCCAGCGCAAATGCAACCAGTACAACAGCAGATTCCTGTGGTACCTAGACAGCAAATGCAATTACCAATGGCTCCGATGGGACAGCAACAGGTGATGCTTCCTCAACAGGTCACAGGCCAGGTAATGAGTCAAAATAATACGGTACAACAGTTTCCATTGCAAGGTGAAAATGGTACGAATGGAGAGTGGTCAGATGATAGCTCAGACAGCGAAGAGTGCAGGCTTGCAGCATCCTTAGAGGTGGATCAGAGGGGTCCATATGTGGAAGGAAAGGTGATGGGCTACAAAGTCTCTTTTCTAGTTGACACCGGAGCTACACGCTCTACAGTCAGGAGTGCAGAAGTTCCAAAATTGCCACTTTCAGGGCGTACCATAAGAAGTTCCAAAATTGCCACTTTCAGGGCGTACCATAAGAGTAGTCGGAGTAGCAAGCCAGTATCTGACAAACCCGATTACAGATCCAGTGCAGGTTGAAATTGGTAACTTTCAGGGGCTACATAGGTTTGTAGTCTGCGATTCAAGTCCAGTATCCATACTGGGAAGGGACTTACTGTGCAAGACAAAAAGCTCGATTACCTGTTCTAATGACAGAATCGAGGTACAGACGAATAGTGACGATGAGTGAGATGAAGGTCAGTTTTCAGAGGAAGACACAGGAACAACAAATGAGGATTATCCTTTAATTACCCTGTTCCCGATGCTTACCATGATTGATCTACCTGTTGAGTTACAAGGAACTGTGACAGAGAAAGTGTGGGACCTGACAGGAAAAGAAGTCGGATTAATAAAAGGAGTATAACCAGTTAAAGTCCAGATAAAGCCAAACGCAGTGTTCCCTCAAGTGCCACAATATCATATGACACAAGATGTTCTCATCGAAGTGTCACAGATAATTGCAGATTTTCTAAGACAGGGAGTCCTGAAAGAGGTTCTGAGCAGTCCGTGTAACTCTCCCATAATGGGTTTAAGAAGCCCTGTGGAAAAGTTCGAATTGTCCAGGATTTGAGAAAAATAAACGAGATTGTGATAAAATGTTGCCCCGTAGTGCCCAATCCAGCAGTGATCATGTTTCAGGTTCCCTGCGATGCTGAATGGTTCACAGTTATAGATTTGTCACAGGCTTTCTTTTCGATACCTCTTCATGAGGACAGCCAATTTTTGTTCAGTTTCAAATTCCTGGATAAGGTGTACAGTTGGTGCAGAATTCCACAAGGGTTTTCTGAATAACCATCCATCTGTAACCAGATACTGAAAAAGGATTTGGAATCCCTAGTGCTGCCTTTTAACTCAACTCTAGTGCAGTACATTGATGATTTGCTGATTGCATCCAAAACAAGGGACAACTGTAAATACGATACCATTGCCTTGCTGAATCATTTGGGAAAGAACGGACACAGAGTATCACCCAAGAAGCTGCAATACTGTCAGAAAGAGGTAAAATATCTAGGGCATCTAATTGAAAAAGGGTCCAGAAGAATATCAAAAGAAAGGATAACAGCCATTTTGCAAATGAACCCCCCAACGACAAAAAGAGATGTCAGGATGTTTTTGGGAATGGTGGGTTACTGTCGCCAGTGGATACCCAACTTCTCGATCATCTCGAAACCTTTGATAAAACTGACAGGCAAAGAGATCAAAGATGAGCCATATACCATAGCTTTGTCCAAAGAAGAGCTTGAGTCATTTATGGAATTGAGAGAATGCATGTCCAGGGCACCAGCGTTAGGCATGCCTGACTATACGAAGCCTTTTCTATTGTTTTGTCATGAACGTGATGCTTGTTCTTTGTCTGTCATGACACAGGTCCATGGAGGTGCAAATCGCCATGTAGCATATTTGTCAGCTACCTTGGACCCCATTGCAGCAGCCTTACCGGGTTGTTTGCGCGCAGTTGCAGCAGTTGGTCATAGCCTTACGCAATGTGAAGGCATAGTCATGGGATACCCCTAACAGTGATGGTTCCACATTCAGTTGAAATTTTGTTGACTCAGACTAAAACTCAGCACATGAGAAATGCTCGACTCACTAAGTATGATACAATCATATTGGGGTCACCGAATGTCTCTTTAAAGCGAAGTACTGTGTTGAACCCGGCAACTTTACTTCCTGTTGAAAACACTGAAATCAACAATGAGGAAAAATTCGAACATGACTGTCTTGAGGTAACTGAACTATGTACCAAATCACGTCCAGACATTCAGGACACACAGTTGAAAGAAAATGACTGTATTATGTTTGTTGATGGGTCCTGTTTAAGAGATTCTGTTGGAACACTGAGAGCTGGCTATGCGGTATGTACCATAGCTGGTATCATTGAAGCCTCCTGGCTTGAGAGAGTGTTTTCCGCTCAAGTGGCAGAATTATTTGCCCTTACTAAGGCATGCCACGCAGCTGTGAACTTGAGAGTCACTATTTATACTGACAGCAGACACGGATTCGGAATTGTACATGATTTTGGTAAACTTTGGTCACAGAGAGGCTTCATGACCTCTTCTGGTTCTCCTGTGAAAAATGGTGAACAAATAAAGGATTTGTTACATGCAATTCAGTTACCTCTTGAAATTGCCGTGGTGAAATGCAATGCTCATGTTAAGTCGCAAGACTTTGTGTCCATGGGAAACGGTTATGCAGATCAAGTCGCAAGGTTTTGTGCATTGAACTGTATATCGTTCAAGGAGCAGTGGGAATTGTTACCGCAAACTGACAATGACACATGTCTGAACTTTGCATTACGGGTGGTTGACACACTAGATGAGTTAAAAACATTACAAAGTCATGCAATCAAATAGGAAAAACGTTCCTGGCAGAGAATGTACAGAGGGCTGATGATTTGTGGGTCTCAGAGGAAGGAAAATTAGTCTTGCCAAATAGCCTTTTATCTCAGTTTGCCAGGATATACCACGGACAAGCTCACCTTGGGAGAGATGCAATGATCAGGTCATTTAAAATCGACTGGTTCAACCCAAAATTCAGACATGCTGCAGAGGTCATTTGTCACAGGTGCATCATCTGCCAACAGATGAATGCTGGAAAAGGAACTGTGGTAACTTTGAGCCACATTGGGAGAGCTGGCGGTCCATTCAGCAAAATGCAAATGGACTTCATTGAAATGCCTGTTTGTGGAGGATTGAAATATGTGTTGATGATTGTGTGTGTTTTCAGTCACTGGATTGAAGAATACCCCACACGTAGGAATGACAGTCTCACAGTCGCAAAACTACTACTTAGGGAACTAATACCAAGGTTCGGGTTTCCGGTCTCTATAAAGTCAGATAGGGGCAGACACTTCGACAATGAGGTGATTAAACTCCTGTGTGCCGCACTAGACATCGAACAAAAGCTGCATTGTAGCTACCGCCCTGAAGCATCAGGACTAGTGGAGCAAATGAATGGTACTTTGAAATTGAGAGTGGCAAAAATGTGTGCAGCCACCAATATGAAATGGCCAGATGCATTACCCTTAGTGCTGATGTCAATGAGAAACACCCCTGACAAGAAAACGGGACTACCCCCCCACGAGATCCTCATGGGTAGAGCTATGAGGCTGCCAGCAGTACCTGCAAATGCTCTAGTGAATATCACAGATGATATGGTGTTGGACTACTGCAAAGGTTTGGCTGATGTGATTCGCTCTTTCTCTCACCAGGTGTAAGCTAACACATTGCCACCGATTGGAGATCCAGGCCACACCCTACAAGCCGGTGACTGGGTGGCTGTCAAGAAACATGTGAGAAAGTTGTGTCTGGAGCCACGCTGGAAAGGGCCGTATCAAGTAATCCTGACAACTACTACTGCTGTAAAGTGTGCAGGAGTCCCAAACTGGATACATGCCAGTCACACAAAAAAGGTAACGTGTCCTGTTGAAGAAGAACTTGAAGTTTCCGGTACGACAGCTTCGGGAAGAGAAGTCTCAGGGCCAGAAAACAGTCAAGAAGGAACTGAGACTACCGGAGGGCCTACTGAGAACAGCCTCGTCCCTCAAACAGTGAATGAGTTCGAGAGAGGTGACAGAGTGCCTATCTCAGTAGAGGCAGCAGGAGAACTAAATCAAGGAGAGGTTCTCCCAGCAGTAGACAGATACGGGTTAGAACTCGAACCCGGGACAGACCCAGAAGAAGAAGGAGAAGAAGAAGAAGAAGAAGAAGGAGAAATAATAGAGAGAAATCAGAGCGTGCCAGAGTCTTCCGAGCCAGCTGCAGGTCCATCAAGTGTAAACACCATATCACAAGAGGAGGGGGCTGTCCAGCGTTCTGAAAAGACACACCGAAAGAAGATGCATAAGGGTGATAACTGGCCAGAGAAACCACTCTTCAGGATAAGAGACACAACAAGTGAAACAATAACAGAGGAGAGTGATACATCCCGAGTGGAAGACCTAAGTGAAGGAGAACAACACGGTGAATGAAGGTTAAAAGAAAGAGAGTCGCAAACAGAAGATATACAAGTCCTGAATGGGCGTATGCTACAACATCTGAGTGGCAACAAGAATTCCTAGCATTCTGTTTCGACCGGGAAGTACCAGGTCAGTACTACAGTACCTGAACTAATTCAAAGAAAGACTTAGTTAAAATTGAAAATCTGAAAACTGATAAAGAGACTTTATAAATTACCGAAAGTGACATTAGAACCGGATTGACTTCGAAAATCTGATTATGACAAGCTGGTAACCTGATTTGACAGAAGAGATCCTGGAGTGAGTGAAGACGCTGTAAATACGCGCAGAGAACAAGAGAAGTTCTAAATCGTCCTCAAGTTGATTGTTATTCCACTATCTGATTCTATACAGACATGGCTTATAATAGTGGTAGTAACAAAGGAAGTAAAGTGTGTGGTTGGCTAGGTCTCATAATAGGTGTCGTGTGTGCAATAATAATTGTGGGAGTGATTGTGGGAATGCCATGGATAGAGAAAGAGACTATTAGCGCTACTTCAAAACCAGAAACTACAACTCTAACACCGTGGGAAAGATTTGAGCAGGATGCAAGACACTTGCATGAGGGAACTAATTCAAAAGGGGAACTTTCTACTAATGTCTTCTATCGCTTGCTGAATGAATATGTGGAGACCATGGATGCGAAAGACTGTTATGTGTGTACTAAGATTCCTTCATCTGTGCAGGAAGGAGTAACTTACCATAGCCTTCCTCTAACATACGGAATTAGTTGCAGTCTGCTACTAACAAGGTTCTGTAACCAAGAGCATGTGCAATACTTTTATTCCAATCTGGATGTTGTGTTTTCTTTTGTACCTGTGATTGAATTCTTGAATAAGTTAGCTAAGGAACATGATAAAAAAATAGTTAGAGGATTCTTTGAGCCAACACTTACATTTGGAACTGCTCATGCACATCGCAACAATTTGACTTGCTTACTATCACCTGTAGAGAAAAGTGTTTTAGATCACACTGATGATAGACGCAAAGCATTAAAAGAAAGGCTAGAAAAGGGATTAGAAAAACGCACATATGCAAATGATTATGCTTATACTGCAATCAAGACACAAGGCAAGCTAGCTATAGATGCATTACATGTAGGTAGGCTTTGTATATATAGGCCAAAATCTGAGCAAGACAATTTGTTTGTGGGAACGAGTGAATGCAGACATGTGTTTTTGTTTCAGAGTAAATGGACGTTTATGTTGAATGGACAGGATCCAGCAATCCCTGGGATCTACTACATCTGTGGGCTAAATGCTTACTACCGTTTCCCTAGGGGATGGTATGGGACATGTTATTTGGGAATAGTCTTCCCAAAGATTTACCAGATTGATGACTTAAAGCAAATACCTAAAACGTCTGAAATACAACATGCTAGACAAAAACGAGAATCGGTGGCTGCTGTCATTGGAGACATATTTGGAGCTATAATTCCTTCAGTAGGGGTTATCTTGAATTCTATGAAGATTCAAAAGTTGTCTACTATCGTGGATAACATGCTGACAAATTTCACGGGAGCTATACTCCTGATGGATACTGAACTTGCTGCAGAAAGAGCTATGGTCTTCAAAACCGGCTTGATTTAGACATTCTTTTAGCAAAGAGTGGAGGAGTCTGTAAGATGCTCAACGAGCGCCATTGTTGCTTGTTCATTCCGGACAAAATATTAAAAAGATTACAGGTATGCTTACTAACCTTACTAGAGATAGTACAGATTTGAAGGATTTGAAGGAACTTGGTTTCTGGGAAAAATTCGGAAAAGGAATTGCCAGAGTAGGGAGCTGGTTTACCAATATTTGGAATGGGGTGCTTGCAAAAATACTAATGGGTCTATTAATTGTTTTGGTCTGTCTATTAGGATTATGGGGGGCGTGCAAAATCAATGACAAAATTAAGAAAAATTGGACTAAAAGAACCAGGAGAAATGAAGAAAGTGAAAGGGAGAAAATGCTCAATGAAATTTGGGAAAGTTCACATAAGGGACAAGACGTTGAAATGCGCATTATGCGCAAGGTGAAAAATTAAAAGTGAAGGGTCAAAGGGAAAGGTTTGTGTGATGACGAGCATCATTAGAGGAGGGACTGAGAGAGCGTAGTTTCAATAATACATATACCAAAGTGAAATGCTTATATCAGTGTTAAACGATGCTGCATAGAAAACAGCAATAATTAGTGTTTTGCTTAACGTGCATCTGAATTACGACTATGATATGTGGAGCTACCAATATGAAATAATGAAATAATGAGTAAAATTGTTCGTGTTATGATTAATCGAGCTTATATTAACGATTATGATATCGCATTTATATTAAAAATCTCATAGGCCTTAAGTTAGCTTGAGCTGTGAGTTTTAGCTGCCTGGCTCTCATATTAAAAGCATTTTTCTGATTTTCAGCGTGCTGACTCGCAAAGGGCCATGACCCTGCAAAATTTTCCTTTTCTTCAACTTAAATGTATCGGTACAATTTTGTTCTCATCCGCATGCTTGCTGCTTTAGTATGAATTTATATACAAAGTTGAAGCAAAAGTAGATTAATGTAATGTACAAGGACATTTAAACCAAGGACAAAGGAACTCATGACCCGAGAAGACGTGCCAAATGGTGAAGTAACCCCGGATGTGCCACCTCCGAAGGCGTCAATTATGAAGACCAATCAGAATGTTATGAATTATCGGGGGGTGACAATTGGAATTACCTAATGTATAATTTGATAGGTTATAGATAGTGGGGTAGAGGAAATGTCCAATAGAATTTTGGGGGAAGGTATTACGAAAAAGGGATAAAAAACCTATGTCACAGGAGGGTCGTTAGAACTAGGTAGGGAATGCTATTGATTGTAACCAGAAACTCTGTCACTCTGTTTGGTGACTTCGAGACTTATTAAACCATCCTCCCCATAGACTACCCTTTTACGCTTCTCCTCCTTATGAGGGAAGTGTCCCTTTTCCCTTAAGCAAGTTTAGTCTGATGGCGATTTGACTGATGTCCTGAAGACGAAGACTGATCCTGTGTGCCGACCTAATCCTTGGAGGGTAATTATGACAATGCGCTTTATAATTTGTCTGTTTGCTTTTCCTTTCTAGGTACCAACTGCTCATTTTGATAGAGACCATAGCTAGATGTTTTCTAAATTGGTGTTCTAAATTGTTTTGTATGAAGCCCAACATGCTGATGCTAATTAGTGGTTAGGATAGGAGTTCACTCTGACTGACGCAAATAGACAGATGACTGACATTGCGCTATGCTAAACTGAGACTTACATGATATTCACTGTATTCTGATCTATGTTCACGCCGTGTTATGTTCTTATGCTTGTGATTCTTACATTAATGAAATCTTATCATAGTTGCCATATCGTGACTATGCTCTTATGCTTCTTGATATTGAGATTAACTCTTCTGCTCGTAGATTGTAATCAATAGGGAATAAAACTCATAAAATTCTATCAAAAGGTGTGGTTATTCATGACTGAAAGGTCATGGTTGCGTGGACAATTTGATTAATGTCTTTATCCAAAGTGAAGTGCATTGCGGTGCTAAATATTGATGATATCATTGATATATTGCTTGTCATATTGATCAGTTATCTCGTCCTACGGTGTCTCACCACTGGGTCACAAGATTCATTGGCCTAAAACGAGTCCTAATGTGTATAAATTAACATAGAAGGACACGTTAGCACTTCCATACACACAAGTGGGGTTATTGTGAAGGGAATAATAGCTCTTGGAATGGTTAGAAAAGTAGAAAAGGACGATGGTATACCTTGACCGTTTCCTGTCCGATCCTCCTCTCTCTCTCCCACAGAGGCCAGATCTTCTAGTCCTAGGAAGGAAGAAAACGCATTTTACTGGTCTACTGGTATCCTTTTTTAGGTACCTGAGTAATCTCTGGACAAAACTGGTGTGCATTCAGAAACAGGATATGATGTGTAATGCTCTGTAATTTTGATACCCAGAATTAAAAACGATCATCTTAATGCTGCCTACAGTTCCCAGTGATTTATGTGGGAAAGTCAGTTATCATGGCATGAGGTATTGGTTAGGCTGGGAGACATTCTTCTAATTAGCACTGACAGTGGTGTGAATATATACAGCTCCACTTTCTCATTTTTGAATGTGTTGTTCAAAGTGCTGCTATCGGCCTGTGTGCTGTTTATTTACCTCTGTATCTTGCTGTGTGTTTTTATTCAGATACCTTGCCTTATTTTATGCTTTGTACACCTGTCTTTTCTAACTAACGTCGATGGCAATGCTTGATTTAATTTTGTGAAGGGTAAAGATATTGTATATGTGATTCACACTGATCGATGGGCCAACATGAGACACAATTTCTTACCATTCAGCAAGACACAACAGAGCAATAAGCTTTGGTCCGCTTACACCTGGGACACTGACTTGAGCCCTCCATGTCTAGGCCAGTCTCCAGTGGAAAATGGTGAGCTCTATCATAGCTTTCATATCTTCATTTGCTGATTATAAAGGTACTGGTGACCTAACTATTTACCTATGAATAACCATGAGGACAATGTCAAGAACAGACAGCTGATCTACCTCTTCCACAGACAAGGTATTAGCTGAATTGCTCACAACCCTCGTCGTCGTTTTTGGCACAACTCTGTTATGAGGCAGATGCTGCTCCTGCTAGTGAGATGATCAATCTGCAAACAAGCAGGAGACCGTATTGCGGTTTATCGTTGTTCCACCTCTGTTAGCCTTTATTTTGGGAGTGTACTTTCACTTCTTTTACCCTCCCTCGGTGAGGGGCTGTTGACTGTGCAAATAGCTTTCACATGCCCTAGTCTCCCAAATATTCAGCAACAAAATCACTACGCCTGGTAGGGAAACAGCTGCTAGCACACAACATGCACTTCATTTTAAGATTGTATGTATGAATAAACGAAGTCCTCATTTGGAAAAAGCAAAGCATACAGAGCAGACCTGGTCTGGGTGTTGGAATTAGTGGGAGGGAAAGCTCATCATACAAATCTATTCTAAATAGACAAACATTCTTGCCTTAGTCAAACAAGATGTCAGAAGTAGTAATATACATTTTTGGGTTGGTGGGGGGCAAGTAGAAAGTATGATGCAGCTCATCGATGGACATGACATATGGAAGTGCTTTACACAAGCAAAATATATTCATTGACACGAGTCTACTTAATTCATGATGCATTGAAGTATGCTAATATATTTACTTTAACATGGTTAACCGGCAAATCAAAAGACAGAGGACTTGTTTGTTTAGAGCTGCCTGTAGTAATATGGGGTCCTCTAATTTCAGGAGCTAGTGCCAATTGCGTGGAAGAATTTATCAGTGAAATGTCCTATCCATAGGGATTCTAAAGGAAGAGAACATTTCACCTGCAGACCTTTAGCTGGGTTTACCACTCCTTCCGGAACTCCAGAAACTATGTATTTTCTATTGTCAAATGTCTAAAAACTGCCTATTAAGATTTCATTGGACCTAATCATATAAATCAAAAGATAGATTCACCGTACCTGATGTTGATAGGTTGGTTGGTTGTGGGATTGTTGGTGATGCTGCTGTACTTATATTCTCATTGCTTGCATTCAAGGTGGATACTGTGGTGTTTTTAGCTGCCAAACTGGAATCTGATTCTGACGCCTTTGTTGGTAAAACATCTGTTAAGGAGAAGTTTCCTGCTAAAAACAAGATAACATTGAATCTAAAGTATGCATTTTATTGAAAATGTTCCACCTAAAGACTACATTAAAAGCTTATGTTGATCTTGCTGCAGAGATACCAGGGCACTGGAATCCACAAGACTGGTTTTATCCACCAAAATCCATCAATTACGAGTTTTGTCCCTGGAATGGGGAATATCAGATGAAACTGGCAATACCGAGTCCAGTTCTTTGTGTTTTATTTTTCATTTCTGTGACAAGCCCGCTGGCCATTTTCTGCCTGTGGATGTGGGGGGAGGGGGTGGGGGGGGAGTGGGGGGACCCAGGGCCCAGGCCTCATGACAGGATCTGGTCGTCGGGAGGCCAGGTTGTGTTACCCTATGCTGCTGTCCAGAGTCCCTGCCCATATGTTACTCTGCATCTGCACCCAGTGAAACAAGTCCCAGTGTATCTGGATCTAAAATGATCTTTTACGCAAACACCTGGCCACTTGTATTAGCTCAGTCGGTATCCCCCTGAAGTTAGTGCTCTGAATGTGATACTGCCCTTAGTAATAATGGCCTGAAAGATGATGGCAAGATGCTTATGGTCATGGTTTGGAAGTGTGTTCTAGGCGAATGTACTCTATGCAGTCTTTGGTCACGTTACACTGATATTTGTCTTATTATTATTGTGTAATACTAATTTCAAAATTACTTATGTTTTCCACTCCCAAAATGATAGGTGGTCATCATGTTAATGTATAGGCTTGTAAGCAAGCATCAGGGGATGAGTTACACTAAGAACTTTTAGCAAAAGCTGAGGCGGACTTTGAAGAGTTTTAGATCCTTTCTACTGAATCCAGTCGCAGGGTGTTTTTTTTAGAATGGACTGAATATGCCCAGTGGGAAAAATATCAATAAAATCAGATAGGTGATGTAATGTTCTTTATAGAATTCGGTATATGTTAAAAAACATAGGACACAAGTTGATCCATTAAAAAACGTCATATATGGTCAGATGTAATTTATAATACGGTGTACTTTCAAAGCTATGCAAACATGTCTTACATTTTTGCCATTCAAATGTATTATCAGTGTTTCATTAGGATTGATGAAATTCTCCTGAAAATGTCTAGATCCACAAAGAAGCAGCAGTTCCCTGCTGCAGAATGTAAGCGAAACGTAGACCCACAGCGGCACAGAAATAAACACAAATGGCACTTTAAGAAGCGTCGTGCCTAATCTTTTTCTGTTGGAGAATTATTCACTCTTGCAGTATAACAATCTCTTTTATAATAATGCTTGGATAGTTGTAAGGAATATTCAACCATCTTTCATGAGAGGTTAATACAACAGCAGATGTATCTCGATCTTTATAATTCTATGTTTTATTTTCTAATGTTAAAACATTACCGGACGTTCAAGTAAATATTTCACCAATGACCTAGTTTTTGATGACGCCCTCCTAAATAAAAGATTAGTCTCTCTTCTTTGCTCACAGACTCATTTTCAATTCTGGCATAAAGACTCATGGTGTCACCAAGAGAAATTATGGTATTTGAATTACAGTTCTGGAACATGTGGTAAGAAATTACAATACGCCTCACATTTTGATACCCAAAAATTGTGCCTTCACTGTGGTGTTTCAAGTGTAGTGAGTATCAGTGTATAAATGGTGTACTTTTATAAACCTGCCTAGAATCCTTCTTCCTGTTTCGTTTAATATTTACTCAAACCGGAGAAGTGCAACACAATATTTACTTAGCCACCTGCGGCCTATAATCGGAGGCGACCTGGACTACATGAAGATAGAAGCTTTGGTGAGGCTGCATCAAACAGGTCCGTTGGTCTTGGCCAGTCCCCCAAGCTGAGCCATGCATGCAACTAGCACAGACCTTCTTGCCTCTCCGAGCTATTGGCCAGTCTCCCCCTCCCCTGTTTTTCTCCCTCCCTCCAGACATGTGATTATTTACAAATTTATGTCAGAGGTCAGCTGAAAGGCCTGGCTGGCTTGGCCAGTTATTCAGGCAGAGCCTGACACGTGACAGCCCTATTCCTTCTGTCCTTTTAGGGATAATGCATGCTAACATATTTCTGCATTTTGTTTTAGTCTGTCTGCCCAATCAATCTAGAAAATGCACACTTTATTTAACCAAGTACAGCCTGTTGTCAAGAGGAATATTTCCTGAGACGTGAATACTTCAAAAATCTTGTAGAATGTTTGAAAAGTTAAGCACATGATATACAGAGTTTAACTAGCTGTCTGATTTGACCTCAGCTCTACTGACCTTTTTGATGGTATTAGCCATTAATGGAAATAACCTACTCCCCCTCCAAAAACATGCTAGGAGTCCATGTTCCACTAGAGTGATTAATAAAGTTAAGTAATTGACAGTGGCGTAGTAAGATTGGCAGGGTGTGAGCTTCAGATTTTCCAACAAGTATGTCAAATAGAGCACGAGAGGGGCTAAAGGGGGGGAACAGCCATTACAACACGGTCATAATCACACACGAGCGTTACCATGCCCTTACAACAAAGTTTTCGTGGTAAGGGCATGCATGGTGAAGGCATATACGTGGTAAAAAATATTCATTGTAAATGCATGCATGTTAATAATGCATGCATTGCAATGATGATGTTGTTAAGGATCGCGCAGCAATTGCATGCGTGGTTCCATCATACAACCCAAAAGGGACAGTGGAAAGGGAGACAAATGTGGATTTGTAGGGGTAGTTAGTGAGAGAAAAAACAATATTTTGTAAAATAGCCAACATTGTTGAAGACTTTCAAAGCAGAGGAGAGAGTGTGTGTACCCGACTGAAAGCACTGGTACCCAACTTTTTTCCAGAAAATACACTTTATGGGGTGGTGTAACACCCCAAACAGCCACTCTGAAGCTATGCCCCTGATAATTGATCGTCAGGTTATTTTACTCACAGTGGGGTCGATTCCGAAAAGCATTTATGATTATGGGCAGTATTTTTCGAGGGATAGTCTTTTACCTACTCCGACATGCCTGTGTGAATGGTCCTGAACTGCACAATTCTTAATTAGTAAAATTACAAAAAAGGCATAGTCCTTTCTATTTGTACTAATGTTATGAAAATATTTCCTGAATATTCCCATTTTAGATGTTTGGGGGTATGTACGGGTACGAAAATATGTACTAAGTACTACTTTGTGTATTCCAAAATTCCTTCATGAATAGGCTCTTTGATTTGCTTTTTTGTGACAGAATGAATCACAAAGCCTTGGAAATTTAGGGGCTGTGCCTTATTTTTGCGGCATTCAAAATATTGACACATCTGCAGTGATAATTGGAAGACGTTTACAAAAATCATTACTTCAGTTTTTTTTAGTTTTCGTGGAGTTCTGGTCCTTTCAAATTGTCCTGTTTTAGTAGGAGAAGTGGCTGAAATAACAGTGTTTCCAAGTTTTAGGTATTTAGTTATTTTGACATGACTTTAAATTAAGGTGAGCCTAAATGAATTTACCTTTCGTAGTGGGTGGTGATGTATGCTAATATGCACCGTTCCAGAGGAAGCAGCAAGTGACTGATGATCACACAAGCATACACAAGCACACATGCACTCATTGTGAACGCTTGACCCCTGTGTCGCACACTTGAAGCACACGTATTCTGTCAGGGAAAAGACTGACCCCTAATGCCGGTCATTTTCCTCAAACATACAAAAGTGTACATTAAGTGCACGCTTGTTAAGCTTATTAAGTGCAGATGGACCTGGTGTATGTATATTTATAAATGTATGGACAGTGGATAACACATGAATTTTGCTGAGGTAGACATTTTATGTAGACATAACTGGTTGCATGTCAGAATATCGTAGTCGGAAATATTGCCTGACGTGAATATTGTGTCTTGATTTCGTTTATTCCAATATTATCAAACTGTGTGTAGAATGTGTATTATTAACTCTAATGGGATGATCATTTTGTAAACAATATTTAGGACATAAGATTTATGGCAGAAAATATTCTTGCCACAATATTTTGGCACCAAACCAGGGAAGGTAGACAAAAACAGCATCCATTAGAATGTGGCTATTACCAACACTACATGCATGAGTGGTTACTTCAGATTGAAAATGAATATCTACTTTGTATTTGTACAAACCTGGAATATTATGTGGGGGGGGGGCGACTGACCACCTCAAGGAATAATCACAATTCCTCTTCAGCATGAATCCTTAAAATCAGTAATCTAATTTATGCTCAACTCCCTCGTAGCTATGGCACATAGCAGGCAGGCTCAATTTATGGAAATGTATAAATTAATAATGGAGTACCAAAACAGTAATAATATAAAAATACCAAACATTAAACATCTAAAACCAACTTGGGAAAGTAGAGTAAGAATGAATAAACAGAATAATCCCAAAATGACAAAAATCAAATTAGGGGAACCAGAGATAGATAAACATAGTGTCATTAAGCAGAAAGTGCCAATGGCAGTCAATGGTCATGGTACACCAGAACCTAAGCATACTTTAAGGCAGATGGCAATGGAGTGTGCGTCAGATATGCCAGCCATGTTTGTCCTTGTCAAAAGTTTTACTTTCAGGCTTAATCTTTAAAGTCCCAGTGTTGACCAACCAAAGGAGTACGCTTCTAAGGCCCCACCACCACAGGCAAGGGCACTCAGAAACTTTCAGTGTACCAGGCAAAGGGCAACAGCAAAGTCTACTCCAAGTCCAGCTACCACCAGTGAGTTAGGCATTTAACTAAAGAAAGTCTCTGTGGCTTGTGGTGTCCCTGTGCCACACACAGGAAGTCACCCAACTGACCCTTCAAGTGCACTTCTTTGTCCTGGGCACAATGGGGAATAGATCCAGTCCTTTATACCTTCTTTCAGGTCATGTTCAGTCCTCTTCTTTTCTTTAGCAGGTACATATGTGTTCCGTACATGTGCCATGCAGCACCACATTTATGCATGGAACCAGGTAGCAGGTGGGATTGACTCCTAGACATTTCCTAACCAATGTGGTACATGTACCTCAGGCCAAATCTATCCACTTTTTGAGTAGTACCTATTTGTCTTACTGTAAAGAGGCCATGTGTAAGGCACTTTCAAGATGTTGACAGTCTTCGGCTGTGAAGTCTAGCGGTAAGCGTGGGAATACCATAGGGAAATCACCAGTGTCTTCTCCTAATTAATAGTAAAAATGTATCTATAGCAAGAACTGTACCCACAACATATCTAGAGCCAGAAGTCTGGTATAACAAAAGCAAGAGTCCTTCAGCAGTCAGATAGGGGATACACACAAATTGTATTTTGTTCCTGTTCTCTCATTTGAAGTGCATCCCAAGTAAAACATGTGGCTCAGCAAACCTGTCAAGCAATGTGGTGTCACAGTCCCCACCTGCATGTTCTTTTGAGCTCAACTGAGTCATCGCTGCCCATTTGGCTCAGCCTGTATTTTGCTCCTGTAAGACACTTCAAACCCCTTTCAAACCTATTCAGGCTGAAAGTCAGCAAAAGCTAAAGCTAACTAGACTTCTGAAAGATTTGGCAGGTAAAAGGTCCATTTTAAAAAGTACTGTTGATTAATATTTATTAAAAGTCTATCCTTGCCATCAAATTTGTGTTTTATTAACTATTAAAAATAGTTGTTTAATTATTTTTGTAGCAGGTCACTTTCTTGAGTTACAGCATTATTAATTTAATCTGTACCCTGGCTTTTTTTACGTAAGACAGTTAGGCCTGCCACAGTGAAAATAGCTTTTTGGGCCTGGAGCTGTAGGGATATAGTAGCACTAATATTCTACATGTCTCACTTTCAAATACCATGCCCCCTAACTTGTGGGCCGCAAGGCCTAGATATGGATGACTTACTGATATTTACCCTGGTGGTACTTGTCAAAAAGTGTTATTTTAAATGGTCGCACTGCAGGCTTTACAGTGAAGCATTAGCAGCATCACACTACACAGGGTAGGCCTGTAAACTTGTTTGATCTGCCAACATAGGGGATGGCACAATAGGTCCTTTATTCCACAAGAGGTATTTAACTTCCAGGTTCTGAATGCACTTTTCACACATATACTAGGGACTTACAGATAAGTTAAATGTATGAACAAGGAATAAGCCAATTTATCCATGTTTTAGGAGTCAGACCAAATACACTGGGTGCAGGACAGCATTGCCCCAGTGTGCAAACTCTAAACATCAGCCATAAAATAGGATCCAGCAAAAGTTGAAAAATCTGGGGTTGACCACACAGAAAAGGCAGCCATTTTAGACTGTGAAATAATTGTAAAATTAAGGCTGACAGTAATGTGCATCCGATAAGGTGTTGCTTTAGTACAGAAGCACATAAATAAATAAATGGTCCTTGAAGATGTGGCCATGAATTGATTCTTAGATCTTATATCTATCCAGCCCCTCATGAAATAGGCCTTTGAGAAGGCTGCAGCAACCTTTGCAGGACCAGGTACATACTTGCTCCATTTATCATATTTTGTCATCATATGCTCCATTACACTTGAGAACCTCATACTGCTATCATATGACTAGTGTGTACTCATATTATGTGCAAGGCATTGTCCTAATATGCTCTACTCTGAAACTACTAAAAGGTAAGAGTAAGAGGTACTCACCAAAATGATCCTCCAAATAGTAATAAATAATAATACTTACCAAGCAAGAATGGCAGAACTCTACAGACCAGTAGCGTATCAATTTTAACTTTGTGATTGGATGAATCTTTTAGGTGATGGCTATTGTGTCAACTGTCCAAAGTCTACTAGGTACTTATCTACCACTAACTAAAGGCATTGCAAAACCGTGTGTCTGAAACTCATCCTCTCCCCAATAGATAAGTTCATTGAAATCACCAATCTGACAAACACAGATAGATAATTTTACACAGGGGCACAGAAACATAATTTGTGCACATATTATCTAGCTCCTTAACATCTTGTTAGTGGCCTTGTGTGGTGTTGGCCTGACACTATAGAGCACAGATATCAATACGTGGGTTCACTAAGTATTGAAGTGTTCTTTGTGGTTCTAAGGTACCTATGGTGTTACCCTCTTTATTTGCTCATTTAGAAATGGCTAATTGTCTCTTAGAAAATGTAAAGTATAGAGCATAATTTTATTCATCTTGGCTGAATTACATTTGTCCAAACAAATATGGTCACATCTGGTATTATGTATCTTTTTATGAGACTCACATCAGCATTGAACTAGTTTCAGTTTCAGTACTTCCACCACATACAAAGTCTAGTGGTGTTTCTTTGCTTCTACGTGAAATGAGTGAACTTTGGTCTGCAATTTGGTGGAGACAGGGCAAAAATATCTATTGTAGAGATTTTGGTTTAATCGTGCTGAATTCCATATATGCAGTCTTGAGGTGCCCCATGTTTACCCTCCTGGATCTGATTGTACTCTTTCATGTAGTAGAAATGTACACAGAAGACTCTAGACAGTAGACAAAAGGGATTTTATGGAGGATAGGAATACTGTTTTAGTCACTGTGCTCATCATCTTCAAGGTAACATGAACTAGCCACTAATACATTTCAATCCACCTTCTTTATTAACCATTAGAAAGTCTTTAATATGCCCCAGTAGCTACTGCCCCAATAAGCCAGTTATTTCTGTTATACAACAAAATACATGTTTGGTATTGCCAAACTATTCCTAGTAAAGTAGTCCCACCGTATACCACATATTTTAGTCATATGCCCATTGATCTTCCCCCCTTTGCTCAAAGCTTTGCCATTAAATCTAGTGCTCACAGAGGCATACCCACATGGCAAGTCTTTGCCTGTATCTTTCTCTTTTTGTCTCCTTTCTCCATACGTTTAACTTTCTCCTTCTCCTCTTTTCTCTTTTACTTTTTACTTTTTCCCCTTCTCTCGCCCCTTCTTACTTCTTTTTCATCTCCCCTTGTTTTCATTCACTTTCTAAAATACGTAGTTAGCTGTCCAGTAGACAGGAAAGCAAAGGTGAGGGACTTGGCATATGCATTTTGGGTCTAGTTGCTGAATACATTATGCATGCCATGATGCTCCTGATCAAATGTTGCTATGTTGTTTTATATTTGTAAAGCACACTATCTCACAGGAGGGTATCCTGCCCTGAGACAGGTGCTGCCTTGGCCACTGAGGGCTGTTGAGAGCCACATCTTTAGCTTCTTGTGGAACTCAAGGAGTAAGGAGGAGGAGGCTTGGATGTGTAAAGGCATGTCGTACCAGGCTTTGGGAGTGATATATGAGAAGGCCCACTTGCCAGTGTTTAATCTACGTATGCATTGGTGAATGCAAGTAGGGTCTGGTTGAGTGGAAGTGGCTGGGAGATCTGTGAAATGAAATGTGGGTATTGAGGTAGGTAGGTCCTGTGTTGTATAGCACTGTGTAGGTGTGAATGAAGAATTTGTACATTTGTGGATTGAAAGCCAGTGGAGTTCTCTGAGGTGGAGGGTGATATGTATGAGCTATTGTATGTGTGACTGACTGCCGAGTTCTGGATTATTTAGAGTCGTCATGGATAGATGGCGTTTGAGTGGTCCATTTTACTTGTGATTAGGGCATGAGTAAAGTTGTTTTGTGTACTGGTAGAGAGCCAAATTAAGAGTTTCGTAAGCATCTTCAGAGTGTGGGAGCAGGAGATGGTGACAGCATTAACAAGGGCAGCCATGTTGAGGTGGTTGTCAATGCAGAGGGTCTTAGTGCATGTGGTGTCAGCGGAAGTATAGGGTGTACTCCATTGGTGTGGTGTGGCAAGGGTTCGATATGGCGCTAGAGTAAATGGATAACTTGGCAGAGGCTGTTTTGTGTGTTTGATGGTAGGCAAATGGTGATGATTGTATCCTTGGGAAGTTGTGATGTGAGGTCTGATAGGTTCAGCTGGATGTCAAATTTGGCATATATGAGGTTGTCTTGCTGCAAAAGAATTGTGACAACATGTTGTAATGGTAAAGGGAAGAAGTGATGCTGGTGGAGGTGGCCACTGGGGAGAGGAAATCCTTCACAGTATTAAAGATCTCTTTGCTGCTAATGGAGCTGGCATTGATGTGGTCGTCTAGCACAGATCATTTGGAGCCCCAGGTCTGTTAGTGGTAGCATCTCAGAGTGGATATGACGTTGCTCTTCTCCGAGTTATCTTGAGTCAATCTCTATATGTGTTCCAGTAGTTTGCGTTGGCATTTTGACATCCTGACTTCTTCAGCGTACCAGTGGCTTATGGTCTGGGTCTTGTGGCTTTGCTGGGCTTGATGGGAGCCAGGGTTTCAGCACAGGTGAAGAGCCTACTCTTGAGGTTGGTGATGGAATCAGGTAGGTTGCTTTTCTGTTTGAGACGGTGTTTCGTGAGTGTGGTCTCCCAGTCATTCTCTGTTACGCTGCTCCAGTCTTTGCATGCTGGCCTGCAGGCAGTGACTCTGTGATGGTGGGGGACTAAAATTATGAAATTGATGCTGCCAAAGCTGGTGAAGATTGTGCCTAGGAGGTGTCTGTCAGGGTGTGTGGAACCCGTCACTCTTTGTGTGAGACCGAGGATTCCTAGCTCTTCGACTAAGGCTGTCTTGTTCGGGTCTATGAGGTCTCACAGGTGAAATTTCAAGTCTTGAGGAGGAGAAAGTGCTTGCGCTAGGATGAGTGACGCAACAAAGTCCCTGATGGTGACAGAAAATTTGATGTATGGTCCTAAAGGACTGTAGATGAGGGTGGCCCTTGAGGTGAAATTGGCAGTGACGTGGAATTTGAAGTACAAATATTCTATGATACTGGGTTTCTTGTGAGGAGATGGTGCAGTTGATGGGCTTCTCGAAGATTATGGCGATTCTGCCACAGGCATTTTGTTATCTGTCCTGCCTTGTTATTTTCTTCCAGGGAGGGTTAGTTGTGGCGATATTGGGGTCAATGCAGGGTTTAGTCATGTCTCTGTGGAGAACAACAGGTCTATTGTGTGATTCTATATATCCTTGGAGTGTGATGAGGAAACACATGTTGAGGACCATGCAGGAGAGTGAGGTCAGCTGTGAGTCTGTGGTGAGTCAAGGTGAGAGAGTGTCAGTTGTGGAGTGTGATCAGTGCAACAGTTGTAAGCAGTGGATGTTGGGAGGTGCATGTGAACTTGCAGGTGGTGCAAGCGAATAGCCCTTCAGTGTTGTGTGCTGCAGAGTGGTAGCACAGTGGCATACAGGAATTGAATGCATGGGGGTTGTTGGCAAAGTAGTGATGAGCAGGAATAGGACCATTACTCAGGACATTTGATGCAGATTGCTCGGAGACCAGTGTTGACAGGCTTACCAGCAGTGCCTTCCATGATGTGGCTGCCATTAAATAAGACCTGGGAAAAGGAAGAGGAGTGCAGAGGCATGAAGGTGTGCTGGTGAGGCAGAAGCAGGAAGAGTCAGGAAAAGACCAAAGAAGGATGCAGAACAAGGAAAGAGCAAGAAGGAGCAAAAATTGCTAAAAGAATCAGAAGAATAGAACCAAATTGGCAAGAGAAACTGTCAGAAATGGGTGAGAGCATGTGCAGTAAGGAGCAAGGGTGAAAGAGGAAAACAAAAGAGAAAAGAGTGAGAGTTGAAAGTTGAAAGTTAAAATGGGCAAAAGGTGAGCGAGAGTTTAAGGGGAAAGAAGCTGAGGAAAGAGCAAGAGTGGAAAATTAAAATGGACAGAACATAAGCATGAATAAAAAGAAATAAAGGAGTGAGAGAGGCAAGAGAGACCAAGGAGCAGAAGACAGAGAGAGAGAGAAGAGAGAGCTAAAACCCAGAGAGAAGTGGAGGAGCGAGGCAGGAGCAGAACTGGCAAAACAGCAGAACAGAGAAAAAAATATTCAATCCAGCATTTTGTGGTAATCATACTTTTTGGTCCTAGGACTGCCATATGTTATTGGCTAGTGCCAACAAGAGTTACTTTATGGTGGAACCTAAAGCTAATCCATTCACAGTAGGGGATAAAACTAGCAAAGCTTGCCTACAAATATCTTCTATTTTGTTTCTCAATTTTGATTTAACATAGTAAATAACTTCCAGCAGTGTGGATATGTCCAAGATTAGGAGATTTGACCCACTAGTCAGACTTAATTAAAATGATGTACAAAACTATGCAAAAGTTAATTGAACTTGATGAATAATGTATATGGATGATAAGCCATAATTTTCAATCTATGAATTCAATGGAAAGATAAATATATAAGTGGCTTAATGCATTCACGTGACAAAATAGAACAGCACCATGAATCCACATCTGGAGGGATGGTATTTATGACTCGGTGTGGTGTTGCTGAAAACTGCTGTTATGTGGAAGAACTTCTGTTTTGCCAGTGTTGAGTTTGAAGCAGTTGGGTTTTATCCAGTCTGTAATCTTGGTCATGTAGATTGCTTGTATCATGTGCTTAGCCTCTGCTCCAAATATAGTGCCATGGATTACTAATAACTAAAAAACCATCTTGACACAAGCCATCATAAGACAGCTCTTTTTCTCCTGTATTGCTTAAGCTGTCAGTGCTTGCAAGAGTGTTCCTTTTTCATTTATATCAAAGGGCTTTCACTGCTTGTATAAGCAACATGAGTAGCTATAATGCTTATAATATTAGTAGCCATAAGAAGATGTTGAGTCACACATCAGTATAAAAGTAACTCCTTCAGGCAATGTCTTTTGCCTCAACAGTGCTAGACTTTGCAGTACCCGGATGCTTGCATCCAATCATGTAGGTTGAAATGTATTTTTTTAATTAGTGGGATCATTTTGATTTGCTTAAGAAATAGTTGCCAGTTTTTAATTGGCTGTGGAGTCAATGAGCATTGATGGCTCTTTCCTGGGTGGATGACTCACAGAACCCCATTCTCAGTAGACTAGTGCTAGGTCTGTAAAAATCAAAGACTTCAGTGATCTATTTGAATGGGATCTGCGCTGCTGAAAAGTTTCTTCCTAAGGTTGGTTCAGTCTGACAGGATTTTACCCTGCAGATGTTTGTATGAAATTATCTTTGACAGCTGTTATGGCTGTCTCCTTTTCAGTTACTGCTCCTGAGCAGCATCTTCCCACCAATGCCTTAGACTTTTGTTGTGTTGCCTCTGTTGTGCACGCTACATTTATGATACTTAATTGGCAAGGCAGCAGGAATTATGCTGCAGAGGAGGATCACATTATTACTTATTAATACACAGCTACTGTTTAGCTTTTGAGATTTGGAGTAAATTATGAAGGAAATAAAAGCAAATTATGCAGCATATAGTGGCAGTATTGCTTCAATATTTTTTCTTTTTTACACGTTAACACTGCTGGCCAAAGAATACACCTAATTGGTTACAGTTTAGCACATAAATATAGCAATCAACAATCCAAAGGTGGACTGTCTCTGCATGACAAAGGGTGACAAATGCAAAAAGCACAGATGATGGACGGAATGCTGAACAATGTCAAACACAGATCTGAGTTTCAACCATCGTTTTTTTGCTTGCCATGCCATTCCAGGTTGGACCTAGCTGTATGCAAACCAATCTTACCCCTGCTCCTCATGGGAACAGTCCAGCCCGAACTGCCAGACACGGCCCTCTATGGACCAGAATCATTCATCCTGGGACCAGTTTATCAGCCAGGCTAGCTTGAATCCAGTGGCATAGTGTCACGGGCCCATGTCTGGGCATACCCTTCCAACTTAGGGTGACAATTTCAAAATGAACAGATGATGGATGGAACGCTGAACAATTCCACCCAGTCACAGATCTGGGCCCAAATCCATTTTCTTGCTTGCTGTGTGAAATGGCCCTTTCTACAACGTTGTCCCCAAATGTTTTGCCTTTCTCCTCCTATTTTTCTTTTTATTGGCTTTACGACTCTGGGCACTTTACCACTGCTAATCAGTGCTACAGTGCATTTGTTCTCACCACTAAAACTTGGTATAATTGGTTTACACCTATTTGACTTATTTAAATTACCTGTAAGTCCCTTGTAAAGTGGTATATCGTACACCCAGGGCTTGAAAATTAAATTCTACTGGTGGACCTGCAGTGCAAATTATGCCACCCACAGAAGTAGCCTTTCAAACATGGCTCAGGACTGCCAATTCAGGCCCTGCATGTGCAGCTACTGCCACATTGACTTGCAAGTCAAACTACTTGCCAAGTCCTGAACACCTTTTTTACTACACCTAAGTCACCCCTAAGGTAGGCCCTAGAAAGCCTTAGCGGCAGGGTGCTATGTATGTAAAAGGTAGGACATATATTTTTCTGTGCTACATGTCTTAGTTTTGACAAACAGCCTATTTTGTTTTTCACTACAGTGAGTGCTACTCCTCTCATAGCTTTGCATTGGGAATTCCCTTATGTATGTCTAAGTGGTCATTTCTGATCTATAAGGAGTAATGTGGCCATGTTTGAAATGTTTGGAATGTATTAGAAATGGGGTCTCTAGTGGGCATTTGGCTTGCACCCTCTCCAAGTAGGGACCCTCACTCTAGTCAAGATAAGGGAGTTACCCAGCTCAGATAACCCCTGCTCACCCCCTTGGTAACTTTGCACAAGCAGTCAGGATTATCTCAGAAGAAATGTGTAAAGCAATTGCACATAACACACAGTAACACAGTGAAAACACTACAAAAGGATACCATAACAGTTTTAGAAAAATAGCCAATATTTATCGATATAAAACAAGATCAAATACGATAAATACGCAAAATATGAATTCTGCAAGAATTACTCAAAAATACAGTTCCTCAAAGACAATAGCTCCACCTGGGGCTATCATGGTGTTGTAATCAATAAAACCAACAGTTCAGGCCAGCCGTGGCATCGTGGGCCAGCTACGGTGTCGGGAAGACCCGCAAACAGTACCTTTGGAATTGCAGGGCATTGTGATCCTCGCGTTGAGATCCGGAGAGCAATGTCGCTGGCGTCGGGGTGTCGGTTCCGGAGTTGGTGTCGGGGTCATTGGGCCCTTGAAGTCACACGCATTGCAGATTGAACTCGGGCTGATGAAGTCAGGAGCCCTGGTGTGGATGGCATCAGGGCTGCAGTGCACAGTGGGACGATGCGACGTGTGGTGCCCACAGGTCAGGTTTCAGACAGCGGCTCAGTGACAGCATACAGCGGTGTCGGTAAGACCAGGGCTGCGGTGTGAAGCGGGGGGCGACGTGTTCTGTCACTAGGTCATGGTGCAGGCAGCAGCGTCACCATTGCTGAAGTGCTGTCATCGGTAGGCCCAAGTTGGTGGTGCGGCATGGGACGGGCTCCGTGTGGCATCCACGGGTCATGGTGCAGGCAGGGATGCCTAATGATGACACTGGAGTAGGTGGTGCTTTTGTCGGTGGACCGGGGCTGTGGTCGGGGATGGTGCTTCGTGTACCTCACAAGTGGTGTCCACAGGCCACGGTGCAGGCAGCAGCACTGGTGTCAGCAGGAGCATGGATGCCCAGGCTCCGGTGTGAACAAAGCAATGCCAGAGTATGGGCCCACAGGTCAAGGTAGTGGAGTCAGATGGGGCGTCAGTGAGACCAGGGTTGCACTGCGAAGTGAGGCAGTGCGACTCTGTGCGTAATTGGCAGGCCACGGTGCAGGCCAGCAGCGTCGTTTGCGGCATCTCAGTGGTTTTTCTTCTTGAGCAGCACAAAACACACAGGGCCATATTTATACTTTTTGACGCAGAACTGCGCTAACGCAGTTTTGCGCCAAAAAAATTAGCGCCGGCTAACGCCATTCTGAAGCGCCATGCGGGCGCCGTATTTATTCAATGACGTTAGCCGGCGTTAGCCGCCGGCGCTGTCTGGTGTGCGTTAAAAAAAACGACGTACACCAGGCAGCGCCGGCGTAGGGGGAAAATGGAGTATGGGCGTCCACAAATGGTGCAAGTCAGGCTGAGGCAATTTTTGCGCCTCAACCCGATTTGCGCCATTTTTTTACGACGCCCAACCCCCATTGAAATGACTCCTGTCTTAGCAAAGACCGGAGTCATGCCCCCTTGCCCAATGGCCATGCCCAGGGGACTTCTGTCCCCTGGGCATGGTCATTGGGCATAGTGGCATGTAGGGGGGCACAAATCAGGCCCCCCTATGCCACAAAAGAAAAAAAAAAAACTTACCTGAACTTACCTTAATGTCCCTGGGATGGGTCCCTCCAGCCTTGGGTGTCCTCCTGGGGTGGGCAAGGGTGACATGGGGGTCCCTGGGGGCATGGGAGGGCACCTTTGGGCTCCTTCAGAGCCCACAGGTCCCTTAATGCCTGCCCTGACCCAGGCGTTAAAATCCGGCGCTAATGCGGGTTTTTTAGACCCACCCACTCCCGGGCATCACTTTTGCCCGGGAGTATAAATACGACGCATATGCATCGGAGTCATTTTTAAGACGGGAACGCCTACCTTGCATATCATTAACGCAAGGAAGGTGTTCACTCAAAAAAATGACGCTAACTCCATGAACTTTGGCGCTAGACGCGTCTAAAGCCAAAGTATAAATATGGAGTTAGTTTTGCGTCGAATTTGCGTCGAAAAAAACTACGCAAATTCGGCGCAAACGGAGTATAAATATGCCCCACAGTTCCCAGTGCTGTAGGCAGATGACACTGAAGACTTTTATTTCACTGAGACTTCCAACAGGAGGCAAGCTCTACTCCAAGCCCTTGGAGAACTTTCTCAAGCAGGATATACAGCAAAGTTCACCCTTTGCTTTCTTTTAAGGCAGAAACAGCAACTGCAGGTCAATCCAGCAAAGCAACACAGCAAAGAGGCAGTACTCCTCCTCCAGCTAGCTCTTCAGCTCTTCTCCTTGGCAGAGGTTCCCCTTGATTCCAGAAAGATTTTAAAAGTCTGGGGATTTGGGACCAACACTTCTACCTGCTTCCCCTCAGTCACATATCGGGGCCAAAAGATATAGGGCTGGATCACAACTTTGGCGGAGGGGGTTAATTCGTCCCAAATGTGACAGATATCCCGTCCGCCGTATTACGAGTCCATTATCTCCTATGGAACTCGTAATACGGTGGGGGGATATCCGTCACATTTGGGAATGATTAACCCCCTCCGACAAAGTTGGAATCAGGCCCATTGTGTTTTTGCTTTCTATGCCATTCCAGTTTGGACCTAGCCATATGCAAATCAGTCTTGACCTCGCTCCCCATGGGAACAGTGTAGCGGAACTGCCAGACCAGGTCCTCCATGGACCAGAAATATTCATCCAGGAACGGTTTCGGTGTATCACCCCTCATCAGCTTGGCTAGCTTGAATCCAGTGGCATACCGAACACAGGACCCACATCTGGGCATACCCTTACTGCTAAGGGTGACAAATGCTAAAAGAAAAGATAGTGGTCAATGGACCACCCACTGCACTGCATCACATGTGTCAGACCTTTAGTAACATTTGAACTGTTTGAGGTAGAAACATGTTTGTTAAATCTGCAAATTATGCAGAACATTATGGATTATGTGGCTGTGAGAAAAGGCCTCTTTTTAACATGGGTAGCCCCCATTTTTTGCCTGATGTTTGATGTGGCCTAGAAGTTGCAGTGCCCAGGGCCCCTCCTAACCAGGTTCCCTGGGCCAGAGCTCTTTCCCTAAACCTGTTGTGATGCATTCTCACAATTGGATACACCCTTAATTACCCTAGTAAATGGGTACCTAGCGACCCTGGAGCATGGGGTACTATGAGTAGGCCCCTGAGGGCAGCAGCTCTGATTGTGCCACCTTCTAGGGCCATGCATACAGAAGACACCCAGCACTGCCATTGCAGGCTGAGTGTTCTGGTGCAAACCTAAAACACAAACTCGAAATGGTAAACTGCCTATGTGCCCTGTCCAGCATACACTGCATTTACTATGGGTAGGACACCCCTCTGGCAGACCTTAAAGCCCTAAGGCAGGGTGCTCTATATTATATCTGAGGGCATCGCTGCATGAACAAAATGCCCCGACTGTGTCCTTGCCAAACCTGGGACACAGTGGGTGAACAGAGCAGCCACTTCAATACATGTGCTTGACACAGGTTACCACAAGTTTCCCAGCCACATGATGGCCACTCTGAACCTTGGGTTGTTTGGTATCAAACAACTCAGAACGATAAATCTAAACTGGTACCAGTATTGGATTTATCCCTAAGAGGTGACCCCTATAAAAGCTAACTACCCTGGCATGGTTGCTGACTGGTTCTATCCAGCCTGCCACCTCCAGACAGCCCCTATACAAACCTTGGGGAGGGCTCTGTCCCTATGGTTTGTAAAGCAATGCCGTTCCTGGGTGGAGGTGCTAACACCCCCTCCCTCAGGAATGTGCACTGCCCTGGCAGCAAGCTTCAAACGGCTTATCACCTTTGAAACTTGACCCCTAAGTCTGCTGCTAGTAGCAGATGGTCAACCCCTTTGCAAACCCTCACACTTGATGGGAGCAAAGGCAGGAATCTACACAAAGGATAGGAGGACTGGCCCTACCTGGCATGCACCACACCTAAGGTGTTGCCTGTGAGGTGGACACTCCCTTGCATTTTCTTCCATCTTAGATGGAAGGAAAATAGCCAATCCGGTTTAGGGAAGTGACCCTTCCCACAAGAAGTGGTCACTGTAGTCGGTGTAGCCACCCAAAGGTCAGTGTCCACATTGGACACTACCAGGTACCCCCTGAAACGCCCACTAAATTCAGTATATAGTGGGCATCCCTAGACCAGGAAACCAGATTTGAAGGACACAAAGAAGACCAGCACAAAGAAGATCCAAGACAAGAGAACTGTGGACCTGCTGCACAAAGAAAAGGCGCCAAACCCCCTCTGCTGCACCCAGAAGCCAACAATCAGTGCTGCAGAGAAGCTGGACACTGGACTGACCTCAAGAAACCCATAGGACCTCTAGGATTCATCAATCACCCGAGAACTCCCTCCACAGTGGAGGTACCACTCTGCAACAATCCAAAAACCAGCAACCCAGTGAGGGTCACTTCACTGACTGGCCGATAGCTCCCGAACCAAAAGTTGCAGCTGGACTCGATGACACACCGATGACCAGGATGACAAACCTCACAAGTGTGCCAAGTTTGGTGGCACTACGCCCTCCAGTGGCCTCTAGATCCAAAGGGCATTTTTGTGCACAGCCTCTGGCTCGCCGATTTGCTCTGCACCCAGCCACCCTGGGCCCTGCAACGAAAAACCAGCTGTGCCTCAAGGGTCACTCACCCCTTGCGACCTCAACACTCCAAGGGGACCCCAAGGAACCACTTTTAACTTGACCAGAGCAGACCTTTTCCAAGTGGTTCCCTCAGTTGCCCTGCACCAGCTCTAAGAAACTTTCTACCACTGCTCCTGCTGGAACCCAGAGCCACTTGAACTTCTCCAGCTGGCACAGTGTGCCTACCAATGACTTAGACCAACCTGCAAAAGTGGAACTTGGCAAAGCAAATGTGTGATTTTATATGAATTTTTAAAGGTGTCTTCCTATTGATTCCTATGGTGCTTAATTAGCACAGAAAGACTGCATTTATTAAAACTTAAAAAATCCATATCTTCAAAAATCTTGGTCTTAAAATTTATATAAAAATCTGAAGTGTTTTTATAAATTTGCCTCAAGTTATTCCTTCAAATGTGTGAGTTGCATGATTGATACTGTGAGTACAGCAAAGTCTTTGCACTTTTCCATGATTGGCCCAACTGCTTGACCAAGCTACCTGACAAAGTAGAGTATTAGGTGATCTAGTTTTTACCTCTGGAAACCAGTGTGTGGTTGCCTGGACCACTCTGAACAGTGTGCCTAGTTTGGTACACTACATAGAGGGCCAGCCTCCTACAGTGGCAATTGAGGCAAATCTGCACTTTAATAAGAAACTGCTGTTTGAGCAGAATCGCATAATGTTAGTGTCCCTGAATATAGTTGGTACACATTTCTCTAATAGTCCCCATCTCCAGAGCAATTCTGACTGCAGGGTGTGTGCAAATCTGTTCTTCCAAGATGGGTTGATGTTCTCCCACAACATTCTTCCACTCTACATATCCTGTTTGCATGCAGTTGAGGTACCTGCACTTTAAATGTATGAGGGATTTATGTACTGCTGGTGTTCATATGATACTGGTTCTCAGTATGGGGCATGGGAGCATGCATTGCTGCTGAACTTTATCTGTTCCATTTGTGTGATGCAGGCTTGCATTCCCTTTGGAGACCAGAACCCTACATACTTAAAGTGAACCTTGACAAACCCCTTGCACTCTGCGCCTTTCTACACATCCCCTTGCACACTGTGCTCCTCCCTAGACCCTCTGCCCCAATCCTTTCCTCCAAAACCAAACAGAACACTGCATTCCAGGCTTACACCACTTATGATCATTCAACCATACTGTAAGATATTCGGATCGACTGCTTTCTCAGTACAAGCTGCCAATCTCTGTAAATCACAGCCACTATTAGAAGCACCCATGACCATATACACTTCTGAAACTGTTGAAAAGTTGGCTTTTTTTCTAGATAACTGTACTGTTAGACTTCCAGCCACAAAGCCAAGGAACATTTGTGCACTCAAATATAATTCTCAGCTTGCAGCCCATGAATTGTAACCAACTCAACCAGCAAACTGCTTTCATTATACTCCTAAGCAAAAAAAAGGCTGACCTATGGTTCATCCTGTCATTACATATAGTTATGTACTTCCATATATAAGAGTTATGACCCACACAAATATTAACATTATAATACGCAGAGATCATCAACAAAGTGTAACTTACACCTATTGAATTCACAAGATACAAATGCTATGAGGGTTGTCCATCACCAGCACTTTACAGAATAAACATCACCAAATGAACATGCACTGAATAACTAAGAGATCTGTCACACATTATTGGACACTTTTTTAAGGACTTTAATATAGTTCATTGACTACAGGACCCAAATAGCTATACAATCGGACTGCTTCTGTACATCTCACATAGACACACAGATATGGGATGATAATAAAAGATGTCCATCCCAACAGATCTCTTCACTTCTCTTTCCCTCTAACCATGCCAGCTCAGAACCACAATAACACAAAATTTCAGACTGGACAATCCAATGCAGTAACCAGACTTATCATCTGAAATAACATAAAGGGATCTGCAGAGCTGTTCAAAGCTACCAGCATACTGAAAACCACAAAATGGCATGTCTCTCGCTTACACTTTATCATCCAACACACTGCTATGTGCTTCGTCCCATAACATGATAACCACACCTCAGTGGTCACCACGCAAGACATGGAAACACTTCCCACATAGGATCAAAACAAACATCATTCCACCAACTATATACCCTATATGGTGTATCGTACTGCTCATGTAGGCCATCGCTTTAGCGCCCCTGATATGGGTAGTAAACTCTATTTAAATGCTTCAGTCCAATACAATACAACATTATCCTTGTATCCTGCCCATTTCTCCTTGCGCCCTGCACTCTTACTGCTATTGTTTCCTTACACCCTACACACCCCATTACACCTTTTCTCCTCATCACACAAGTTGTTCCTCACTCCCACATTATTGTTCCTTTGCCCTTTCAAGTCCCCCACTTGTACCTAAAGCTCCATCCTTGCACCATGTGGTTCCTCACTTATACTTACAAATTGCATCCCCTTGCACGCTCGTTTCTCAATCACTTTGCACGTCCCATTGCATTCCGCGCTCCCTCTCGTATCCAACTCCATCCCCTTGAAAATTCCAATTGTTTGAATTGTACATAGTGAGAAGGTGTTTGCGAGCTGTAACTAACGTGCAGCACTGACATAGTACTCAAAGCAGAGCAAGATTCCCTGAGAAATAAGTATCTACTGCTATTACCCATGCACGGCCTGTTCTGTGTCTGTATTAAGCTTTGAAACACCTTTTGCAATATATAAAAGTAACATTTATTGGATTTACCCATGTTTATGACAACGCATTTTACTTAAGTAATCAGTGTCCACCAGTACTTTGAGTTCCTACAGTTTGGCACGTACAAAAGCCACAATCATGCAAGCCTATGTTGCATGTTAAACCATGGGGCCTTGGGCAATGGGCCTCGTATTGATAAACATAATATTAGATCGTGTTTAGCTTTTGATTCACACAACTATAAAAGTCAAATTGCAATCATATTACGATTACACCAAAGAAATTAGGAGGTAAAGGGCGCTAGTAAATCAACTCCTTGTCAAAAATCCAGGGGTTTTGGCTAATAAAATACCTTGACCTCTCGAACAGCTTTCTGTGGGATGCAGACAGGGAATCAGAAAAAGGTGAGTGTACTCAAATGTTTTAGTACAATGTGGTGCTCTCGAGGCCACAGTCCCGTACAACTTTCTTCAAGTAGTTATAAAGGCCCCAAAGTAGTTAGAGAAGGGCAGTGGCAACAGGGAATGCCTACTCAATCATGGGTCCAGTGAAAAGGCTAATAAACAAGTTAGATTAGCATATTAAATAGTCGTCACACCGAACTCATAAAGCCAAAATGAACACAGGAAGCAGCTACTCTGCACTCTATGCATAACGCACGTACGTATAACGTATTTACGTATAACAACATGGTTGTTTCTGTACATTTTTGCATCTCCAGACTGTTTTTTTCTACTGCTTTATAAAACGCGGATTATAACACACAAAATATTATTTCCTAAATTTTAGTCGCCATCAGTTTTGCAAATTTACATACTAGAAGCTATGCCTGATCTAGGTTTAACACTAGCTGTAGCATTTCCTTGTTTTGTGCGAAGGCCACAAAGAAGCAGTTATATGTTCTAAAATATATTAGCGAGATAGTGGCCTCAATATGAAAGGTATCAAGGCAGCAAATTCAACACGCCGCTGCCACTTATTGCATGCATTCGCTGCAACGTTTGGGAAAATAATGCCTCAGCAGCACATTAAGAAATAATAACTTTTTGTGACTTACCTTGGGCTTTGCAGAGCGTGATTCCAGCAATTGTAAGGCACCATTTTAATGCAGCAATTGTCATTATCTTCGAGAAGATCTCCAAACCTGTACCTACGATGGGCTTATCCCGTGCACTCAAGAGCTGACACCGAAGAGCACTCCCCAGGTTTCACTTGGTATTTAGCACACACAGCCCCGCAACTCGACTCCACAACAAACATTACTCTCCAGGATTCTGCATACTGGCCACCCCTGGAAAGTCACAGATTGCTTCCAAATGCCCGAAGACGCAGAGCTTGCCAACGGCAGAGAGGTATTTGGCATGTCGCAAGCACCCTTTAATGGTTGCGTAGCAATAAGTGGTTCAATTAAAACCTCTGTGATACTATGTGGAGAATGCTGCGGCCCCGAAGATGTCAATTCTCTAACTGAATAGGTAAGGTTTGATGATTTTTGCAAATTTCTTAGAGACTGTGTATGGCGTTACTGTAGGCAAACTAAGGAATGATACAGAGTTTGCGCTTTACCACGCAATTATCTGAACCTAATGTAACTGAATCTATGCCTACAGGGCCATATGAATTGTTCCCACCTACTGGAACGGCTTTGCTCCTGTGGAAATTCCTCAGCAGCGGAGGAGAAAAGTTAAAGTGCCCATCAAATGCTATTTTCAAATGTTCTGTTATATTAGGGCAAACGTCGGGGTATCTGTGACAGAGCTGTGTTAATAGCGGCCTTACAGATTCCTATAATAAATACAGTTTGACTTTAATCTGTCTAGGATCCAAAAACTAAGCACGATCGGATATGTTAGACGGTGGATTGCTCAACCAAAGGGTAACGTGTATTTATTTAACGCACTATCACTGAAGTTTCTTTGCATTGTCAATTGGCTGGTGGCAGAGATCACCATATCTTCTGAAAGACTGGGCACGATATTGAAAAGGAAAGTTTTCATCAGTTTAAAAAAAATAAGAGTTGAAGGTTTACTTCTTAAATGCAAAGCAGTCTAGTGATGTTTGCCTTGCTCTAAATAAGGCGTGGCAACATTGGCAGCTCGTAAAATCTGAAACTGGTAGGGCTTAAATTGGTGACATAAATGGCAGCAAACATGTAGACCCGATTTTTCTTAGGGGCTTTTAAGGAGTTCATTTTCAAGCGACTTTTGAAAAAAAAATAGGTAAAATTGCACTTTTTACAGGACAATTTGCAGATACATTTGTAAAAAAAAAAGCTACAGGTTTTGAAGACAGCCCTATGATAACTTTCAATAGAAGGCTTCTACCATGCTACATTTATAAAAATAAATACATAAAAGTAGTAAGCGCAGGTGTCCAATACTTTTCTAAGAATGAGTACGCAAAATGTTCGCCTTCCAAACTTCATGCTGCTATGAGCAAAACCATGATGTAGTGTGGTATGATAGTAGACCAACTTGAGTGAATAATACCACAATAACCAGAATGCCTATGATAAATTAACCCATAGTGGTGGGTTAGCCATTTCACAATTACATCACCTGCCAACTGTTTATTAAAGGCAGTCATTTTCTATAGGTTAGATAGATGAAAGGCGGAGCATGCTTCACCAGGATTTTAACTGTAACCTTAAAATTATGAATAGTGCTACACAACTGGAGCTGAAACTTTTCAGTTTCAATATTATAAATGGATATCGTGGCATTCAGTCTACTAATGTGTTATTACTATATCAAATGGAGTGCAGAATCAATGCCCCCGAGTCAACTATAGCTACAAAGTGATTCCAGGCCTTGTGTGACTTAAGACAATTCTGATTTGCTCTGACAATTGCTGTCCGCGTAGTAACAGGTAATTTTGTTTTTCCACTAAAAGTATTGGCTTCCAGTCCACGCATTTAAATTGTATTGGATTAAAAGTTCAAGTTTGTCTGTGCGTGTCATGCATCCAGCCTCTGGAACGCACAAATATTCTTATAGTTTTGTGATAACAAGATCGATTGTTGTGCCTTTAATGCACAAAGGCCTTTGGTTGTCAAAAATGCCAAATATCTAACATTCATCTCATACATCACAAGTTGGCTGAAAAAATCGTGATCAAAATTACCATGTGGCTTCTTCAAAATCACGCTTTACACCCAAATATGCAGACTCTCAACAAATTTGTAGGATTGACCCTCAAATATGCTCGAGGCTGCACACCAATGTCGCTTTAGATTGATCAGTATGTCCAACATAACACAAGCTGAGTCTACAATATATATATATACATACATATGCATCATTAGCATCAGCATGTTGGGCTTCATGCAAAAACAGTTTAGAACACCAATTTAGCTATGGTCTCTATCAAAATGAGCAGTTGGTACCTAGAAAGGAAAAGCAAACAGACAAATTACAAATTCCATTGTCATAATTACCCTCCAAGGATTAGGTCAGCACACAGGATCAGTCTTCGTCTTCAGGACATCAGTCAAAACGCCATCAGTCTAAACTCATCTAAAGGACAGGGGACACTTCCCTCATAAGGAGGAGAAGTGTATAGGGCAGTCTATGGGCAAAGATGGTTTTAATAAGTCTCAAAGTCACCAAACAAAGTGACTGAGTTTCTGGATAAAATCAATAGCATTCCCTACCTAGTTCTCCCGACCTTTCTGTGACATGGGTTTTTATCCCTTTGCTGTAATACCTTCCCCCAAAATTCTATTGGACATTTACTATACCCCACTATCTTTAACCTATCAAATTATACATTAGGTAATTCTAATTGTCACCCCACGATAATTCATAAAATTTTGATTGGTCTTCATAATTGAAGCTTTCGGAGGTGGCACATCCGGATGTTATTTCACCGTTTGGCACGTCTTCTCGGGTCATGAGTTCCTTTGTCCATGGTTTAAACATCCTTGTACATTACATTAATCTACATTTGTTTCAACTTTGTATTTAAACTCATACTAAAGCAGCAAGCATGCGGATGAGAACAGAATTCATTTTGATACACTGGAATGAAGAAAATAACATTTGCAGGGTCATGGCCCTTTGCGAGTCAGCACACTGAAAAACAGAACAAATGCTTTTAATATGAGAGCTAGGCAGCTAAACCAACAGCTCACGCTAACTTAACTGAAGGCCTATAAGATTTTCAATATAAATGCAACATCACAAATGTTAATATAAACCATAACATAAACAGTTCTACTCAATCATTATTAGTTCACGTGTGTATATATATTGGTGGCAACACAGATTATAGTCGTAATTCAGATTCGCGTTTAAGCAAAATCACTATTATTATCGTCTTCTATGCAGCATCGTTAAGCATTGATATGAGCATTTCATCCTAATATATGTTATTTAAACTACGCTCTCTCAACTCCAATAAACTCTGCATATCTATCTATCTATCTATCTATCTATCTATCTATCTATCTATCTATCTATCTATCTATCTATCTCGCTATCTATCTTCCACAATTATTTTTCAAGCAGATTTAAACATAGTCCAAGGTTAACTGTTCCAGGGACTATGGATAAACATGGCTAAAAGACATTGAATTGACAATGCTTATACCTCTGGGATTGTCACGATCAACTGGCTTTGCCAATTCTTGTTATGTTTTCTATGTGCCTGATATGACCTGTAACGCAGCAGCAACAGAGGGTTAGAGATCTGTCTGCAAAGACTCTCCCCTTCTCCATCACCAAGACTCACACAAAGTACGTCTAAAGCATGTATTTAATCATTTGCACATGCAAAGAACACTAAACCATAATCTTATTAGAACATACCTGGAACATGGTAGCTTGATTAACTAGACTTGGTCATATTAATTCACAGGATTGCTGAAGTTATGAGATAGTAATGAGGGATGCCTACAGAACACCCTGTGGAATGCACGTAATGATGACTTGCCTTAAAATTCAGTGTTTCCAATATGAATAAGCACTGCAATACAAGCATTGCCATGGTTGTGCCCTCATGTAAACCCTCACCCATCTATCCTCTAAATCTGTTAACCTGCGCTCCGGTTTATGCATAACAGGGAAAGGAGCAGCTCAGCTGTTACCTGCATCACGTAGTGAAGAACGAAGTTTGCGACTCATGTACCTTAAGCCTTGTAGTCTGAGCAACAAATTTATAACTGTAGACAACTGTGACTGATTGATGCATGTTGAGGCCATGGTCGACCTGTGGAAGCTCATGTTTGGAAGTCTCCTTATATTGGACAAAATGTCAAGATGCAAACACACTCAGATTGGGTCATCAGCACAGGCTGTGCATCTGCCTACCGGGTTCAAGTGTGAAATGATCCCACTCCATAACTCTCTGCTCCAGGTGGGACTGATTAAGGCCCGCATTAGGACCTTGGTGTAAATGCCGCCTTCTGCCACAGCGACGGCTGCCAACATACCGTCGCTGTGGCTACCGACCGTCCATGGCATTATGACCATAGATGGAATTCCAGCAGAAGGCTGGCGGAATTCCATCTATGGTCATGGCGGCGGATGGCGGTGAGGTGGCACTGTTGCCAGCAGCAGCGACACGCCAGCAAAACACCGCCTACCGTATCCTGTTCCATGATACGGCCTGGCGGTGTTTTGCTGGTGGACACTGCTGCTGGCAGCAGCGCAGTGTCCCGTCTCCTGCCAAAGGACCCCCTGCAAGCATGTAAGTCGGGTTCTCTGACAGGAGGAGAGGGTGGGGGTGTTATGTGCGTGTGTGGGTGTGTGTGTGACTGTGTGTGAATGTGTGCATGCGTGAGTAATGCGGGCGTGCAGGCGTGTGTAATGTGTGAGTGCATGAGTGGGTGTGAGTGTACGTGAATGTTGTGTCATGAGATTGCATGTGTGCCCGGATGTATGTTCGTGAGTGTTGCTGTGAGTGTGTATGAATGCATGGGTGAATGCGTATATGCGTGTGTTTATGGGTGTGTATGTATGTGAGTGTATGCGTTAAATGTGTAGGGGGAGGGATATAGAGGGGGACGGTGGGGGAGGATTATGGAGAGCAGGAGGGGGGCAGGGGAGACCTCTATCAGTGCAAGGGAAGGAATTCCCTGGCTCTGATAGTGCCTACCACCATGGTTTCAGTGGCGGTGAAGAAACCACGGAAACCATGGTGTTGGGCCGGGTCAAAATGCCATTGGCGGCCTAGTGACGGCCACAGGGCTGGAGACTGTAGTCTCCAGCCGGGCGGTCATTACCGCCATGGCGGTCGGAGTGTTGACTTGGCGGTTTGGCTTAGGCCAAACAGCCAGTGTCATAATAGTGGCGGTAAGTACGGCCAGCCTGTTGGCAGTAATACCTCCACTATACCACCAACCACCGGGGTCATAAAGACCTCCTAAATGTCTTAAAATAGGGCTAAACAGCTCTTGAATATGGACCAAGCACAATTGGCATAGGGTTGAGTGAACAGTGAGGACGAAAAGGCCATGCTGCTCAAGGTCCTATTAGGATCTGAAGCTGACTCGTGGGCTATAGTTCCTCAAATATATTTATAGTGTGCAGTAAGTCTCTTGAAGCAGCAGACTGAAGTAAGTAAGTTTATGTGCAAATACAATACAGAGCTTTACTGGAAAGAAGGACAAACACACAGACGTTCCTCTGCTTTCAGCACCACTTCAATTCCCAACCACAGTTTCATAACATTCTCAAAATCATGACTCTGCTCTGGGCCCTAATTCTGAATTCTAGGGTCCAATTAACTTGTCTTCTCTGTTCCATAAAATGAGTAAACAATGCATCAAATTATTCAAATTAATTTCAGTGTAACTTGATAGTCAGAGTTTCACTCTCAGTGACCAAATTGTATTTCAAAAGGCTTTATTTAGACTCAAAGTCAAACTTGCATATATGAGTCTCAAAATCATAGTATAAATATGAAGAATAACCAAAGGTGAATCAAAATGTCATACAATGTGAAACTTAACTAACATGTAAAAGACCACCAATTCATAAGTGAAAATGCAGAAAATGAGGAAAAATAATTGATGCATAGAGTACAAATCTGATTTTTTTTGCCTAACTATTAATATAAATCCCTAACTATGGTAATATACTATAGGTTCAGGAAAGCAGCTCAACAGAACTTCTGGGGGAGTTTCCATCAATAGAGGTATGGCAGCAAAATGCCACAAAATCAGTTCAAGAGACATTTCTAAGCAAGGTCCGCTCTCAGCTAGAGGGCAAAGGGAATATAAAGCTTACAGCTAAGTAAACCACACTTAAATTCTGTTTCTTCCAACATTTAGCTAATTGGCAAGTATAATTTGTAGTTATGCTTTTAAACTGGGAAAGTTTAAACGCGTAACCACAAATTATACTTCACTAAATGACATTCAGCCTTCTGAATTTTCTGTGGTGACCTTGGAACACCCTCATACTCTGAAATTTCACAAGAACTACAGCTGCCAACCCAGGATACTCTTCACAGCTTCGAAAAGCATTCAACCAGGCTTTTCTTATCATCTCAAACAATGAGCTATCTATTAACTCGGTCTCAGATCCTGACACCTGCAGCTTTAGAAAAACATTCACAAACAGACTGCACATTGAAGGTTAAAACACAGAAAAATACATGGGCCTTCACTCTGCCCAACTAATTAAACATAAATCCACTCTCGTGTTACATTCATTCTACATGTCTCTTATGTTAAATATGTAATGATTACAAAGAATAATATTTCAAAAACACTGGAACATAAACATTCTTTCAAACAATAATAAAATATGGCATACTTAAAATATTGCCTTTGTCTGTGCACTTAGATTGTATATTTTACCATGCACCATGTTAAAACACAATTCTTTTGTTAAGTAGAAAAAACAACCATGTTCTCATTTAATGGTTTAAGAGGAGTAAAGGCACAGCCAGTTTACGCTCTCTCAAACCTCCCTCTGATGACTTTTGGAGTCATCATAAAACCCTTTCAGTCTTGAATGAAACTCTCTAAAACCTAGTTGTTGTGAACAGTTTCTTCCATGACTTCTCCAAACACTTCATATCCTCATAATATTTACAATGGCTATCTTCCAATTCCATGTCTGCTCTCTTACTCTTCTGACCTCTCTGTAACTTTCTTCTTTGAAACATTTGATATCTAACCAACAAGAGTATTCCCACTATTGAAATAATCAACAATGGTCTCAACACAAAACCTGCAATTCAACTTCACAAATTCCCAAGCCGTCTGCCTATAACAGAGCATCCATTTCCAATTGCCTCCCATGCACTTGTTGCTTCTAACTCTTTCAAATCTTTTATCAACCCTGATGTTTTTCAGCTATATATTTACAAATCCTTACTTTTATCTGGAATAAAGGTACAACACTGTTGAACCTTCAGCATCTGGCATACTCCCCCTTCTTTTGCAAACAACATGTTTAACGCAAGTCTATTTTGTAAAACCTAGTATCTTTTTTAAACCATTTCAGTATTTACCAATAACGAGTTCGCAGTGATAGTAGGCAACTTATCCACTACGGTAGACAGCCTTTTCATCTTCAGGTCATTCAAAATCACACCCACTGATGGAATTCATGCACCTAAAATATCTCCCAATATTTCAGCAGCACTAGCTCCTCATCTAGTTCACGGTTTCACTTTCCACACAATATTTCCAAGATGCTTCACATGATAGATCTTTTGAAATATTACCGCTAGATAACAAGTACCATGCCATTCTTTCGGCAACTTAAAATATGTACACTGTCCACAAATAAAATATACTCCAGGAAGCATAGAATCCTTATCATCCAAAAAGAATTAACTCTTTTCCCTGACATCATAAGCATGCTCACAATCACTCTTCCCTATGAACAAAGGATCAATATAGCTCTGATCAATGTGCATGCCATTTCCCTTTATGTTGCCAGTCTAAGGTTAAAGCTGGTAAATTCCCTTTGCACTTAATGTTCTATTTATTCCTTCTTCCATCTGTGTTGTGTTGCAAGAACTTTGTCTGTTTTGGATTTAGTTGCTAATTCCCTCTTTCAATCCACCACTAAATTTAACAACTTATTTTCTATTTCAGTCCTTCAACAGGTCAAATTGTGTCTATGTGCCTATGCAGTGTTTAAAGGTTTTAATGACACAAAATATTTTCTTACAATCTCTGCACTTTTAAAATATGGGTTGTTATTCAGGTGTTTAATAAAAGGAACTTCTTGCAACACCAAGTCATTATTTGAAAAATAGTATTGATTGTAAAATATACTTAGTAGAAAACTCCAAGGAATGCCATATGTAAATGGGTTATGATGAAATGTGATGCCTTCGGACAAAGAAGCAGGTAACTGCATAGAGACATACAGTAACTACCATTCATTGTATTTACATATTCATACAACGACTTAAAATATACATTGTCTGAATAATCTCCTCTAGACTTATCTACGTGTAATGCTTTATCACCAAACATAAAAACATCATTGTCCTTAGGACTAAGGATTTGTGGGGGAACACTAGGAAATAACATCTTGAATGTGTTGAAGAAAATGCTCCTATTAACAATAATAGTAACACTACAAAGGAAATAAGCAATAGGGTACCTATTATGTATCTACTAATATTTTTCTTGTTTGACTCAATTTTGTCTTTCGCCATCAGATCTATTTTTATTGTAAATACTGTAGCAGGAAGATATCTTCATTGGTTTCACTAATGCGGATAGCGACAGAGTTCAAAGTTCATTGAGCAACAAAATTAAAATCTTTGTGAGATGTCCTAGCCCTAATCCGTGTTTTTCTAAATGACAACCCTCTTTCTTCTTTTACTTGGGCCAAGGAAATCTTTGAAATTCTCTATCCCAATCAACAATAATGACTTTAACATTGACACGAACCAATTTCATTAAAGGCAGCAAAAATTCAAAATACTACTCAACCACAAGTTTCAGTTCATGGAGATTTAGCCACATTAATATGTTTACTCCAACTTTCCCAGAACTCTATCCGTGACTGTGTCATTTGTGAAGTAAGTCCAGTCTGGAGGAGAATACCTATGTCTAGGCACTCTTGTTCTCTTTCACCTTCTTAGTGCCACACCTTCGTAGTCACTTTCACTCAGATCAGAACTTTCAACTTCTTCAGCTTCTTCAGCAATTGTTGATGGCACACGTTCTTTGGGCAGACTCACTTTCCCCCTTTCTTTCTTCCTGGGCCTATTGTCTCCAGCTTCTACTTGCTTTCTTCCAGCACATCAGGGTCTGATTCTGAGCCTGACTCATTCACCACAGGGCAAAGTTCATTTTTCTCTGCTTCGGTCTTAGATGTAGCTTGTTCAAGACCAACTTCAGCTGGGCCTAGTGCAGTGTCTGGCTCTGTTTTGTCCCCTAAGGTCTGTGTGTCCTTTTCTTGTTGTCTCTCTTGCACCACTGATACTTCTGGAACAGGTGATGTTGGGTCGAGGGGACAATCAACTCTGAGAGTATGGGAAGTGTTTATCCAGTTGGGGAGGCCTCCACACTTTACGGCCATTGTCATTAATAGGATCACTTGGTAAGGTCCATGCCAGCAAGGTTCTAGATTTGTCTTTCTGACATGCTTCTACACCAAGGCCCAATCGACTGGATTAAGGTCATGGCATTATTCTTGATGCTGAAGTATTGTGGCTGCTCCAACCTGATGAGACACAGAGCGCAGCATATCAGAAAGTCCTTTTCCATATTCTAGGATTATATCATCATTAATATTCACAAGTGCATGCACAGGAATCACTGGCAGTCTTATCACCCTCCCATTATGACTTCCTGGGGGGACAGTCCAGTCTTTCAATCAGGTACACTCTAATAACTCATTAACACAAGAGATAGAGCATTGGGCCATTTCAATTATGTTGAAGCACACACTTTTGACAATCTGGATTTTAGCATGCTGTTCACGTTCCTCACAATACCTGAAGCCTCAGGTCTGTAACTGCAATACAATTGCTGTTACATTTGAAATGTTGTGCACAACAATTTCAGGACCCCATTGTTGAAATAAGTTCCCGATTTGATTGCAAAGAAGTCGGGATACCAAACTTCAGAATGAGTTCTCTCAATAATAGCTCAGCTACAGTGAGATTTCCTTTTCACCTAGTTGGTTAAGCCTCGACCCATCAGGAAAAGATACACACTAAAACCAGAACATACTTCAATTCACTAGACATGGGCATCTCAATGAAATCCATTTGTTTTCTGTTGAGAGGTCCTCCTGACCTTCAAATATGACTCAGTGTAAATGCAGTTATTTTCCCACAATTGTTCTGTTGACACACAACATATCTATGACACAATGCTTCAGTCATCAACCTACATTTAGGATTGAACCAAGTCTGTCTAAACAATCTCCCAATGTCATCCCTGTCAATATGAGGTGGACCATGGAAAAGCCTAGCTGTAGGAGGTAACAGACTGTTCAGCAACACTGGATATCCTTCCATTGAAACCCAAATGCCATCATCTCTCTTTGTACAAGCTGCTCTGATGCATCTCTGTTATTCTTCCTCCGATACTTCCTCCTGAAGCCACTTCACTTCATCCCAGGTATCAACTGTTGTCAACAAGAGGTTAAAGTTAGTCTCATCCATTCCTTCATTTACGAAATCACCATTGACTATACGAACATTGTATGCACAGTACTTTGCAATCTCGTCAGCGTACCCATTACTCAAAGTTAGATAATCATCTCCAAAATGATGTGCAGGACACTTAACCACCTCAATCTGCTTGGGCAATTGTAGTGCAATAAGGAGGTTTCTCACTTGTTCACCATTCCGGATCAGAGATGGAGAAGATGTCATAAAGCCTCGCTGAGACCACAGTTGTCCAAAGTCATGAAGAACACCAAAGCTGTACTGACTATTGGTAAAGATTGTCACTTCCAATTGATCGGAAACACAACATGCAATCAATTCAGCTACTTGTGCAGAGAATATTCCTTGAAGGCAGGAAACCTCAACAACTCAAGAAAGGGTGCAGACGGCATAGGCTGCTCTGAGACGTCCTTCAATGTCTCTTAAGCATGAACCATCAACATAGAGGACATAATCAGATTCAGGTAATGATTCCTCTTGGAAGTCTGGTCTCGGTTTGGTGCACAGTTCGGTGCAATCATGGTCTCCTTCACAATCTTCAACAATTTTTTGATTCAATATTTGTAACAGAGTAGCAGGATTCAAAGTCCCACTATGTTTGATAGTTACATTCTCTGCAGCCAATATCACCTGCTCATATTTGGTAAATCGACTACTTGTTAGATGTTGGATCCTTGTTCTGGTCAGGAAAGGTTCTACAGAATGGGGAACATACACTGTAAATGGGTGACCCATTACAATATTTTCACATCTCTCCATAGCTGACTGCTGCTACTGATTTATGGCAGTTGGGCAATGCAGAAGGAACTGGATCTAATGTGGTGGAAAAATATGCCACAGGTCTCTTAGCATTGCCATACATTTGAGTTAGCACTGGGAGAGCACAACCCTCCCTCTCACTGCAGAAAAGTGCAAAGGATATATAGTAATCGGGCATCCCTAGAGCTGGGGTATGACAGAGACATTCTCGCAGCTCCAGAAAAGCGACAAGACAGTCGTTATCCCAGGATACTGCATTAGAATTATCCTTGTGTTTCTGCCTCTGCAAAGGCTTGACCATCAGGGAAAAGTTGGATATCCACTGTTTATAGTAGCCCACCATTCCCAGGAACATCCTCACTTTCCTCTTTGTGGTTAGCGGACTCATTATCAGTATGGCTGAAATCCTCTCTTGCTACACTTTCCTCACTCCCTTTTCAATGTGGTATCCAAAATACTGGACTGCTTTTTGACAATATTGTAAGTTTCCTGGTGATACTCTATGTCCATTATCAGCCAGGTCATTCAGCAATGCGATAGTATCTTATTTAGAAGCTTCTTGGGTATTTAACACCACCATTAAGTCATTGATATACTGGATCAAAACTGAGCGGCAAGGTATGATTAAAGATTTCAAATTGTTCTTTAAAATCTGATTAAAAAAAGATGGATATTCAGTATACCCTTGTGGGACACGGCACCACATTAAGACCTTATTTCCAAGAAGGACTGTAAAAAAGAATTGACTGTCTTCATGCAATGGTATCAAAAAGAGGCCTAACACAAAACAATGACAGTGAATCACTCGACTCACATTGAATTTAGAACAGTATTGCAGCTGTATTCGGTACAACAGGGAAACAAGGGACAACAATGTTATTTATTTTCCCCAGGTCCTGTACAATCCTAAATTTGGCACTTGTTTTTTTTTAAGATCCAAAATAGAAGAGTCACAGGAACTTCGCATTATCTCCTTCTAGATTCCCTGCTGTATCATGGATTCAATCACAGGAATTATCCCAGCAATCGTTTCTGGTGTCAAATTATATTGTGGGGTGCTCAGGAATTCAGCATTAGGCTTAATAGAAATCCAGACAGGCTCTACACTCTTAATCAGTCCCATATCCTTCCACGAAAATCCCACACCTCATGTTTGCCAGTTTCTCTCAAGTCTGGGGATCATCATCAAGTGTTAGCAATGTCATAATCATGCAACATGGCTCATTTTTCATCAACTTGAAGAGAGCATCCTCATCATGGGTTTGCACTTCTATACATGCTGGAGTGCAAAAGATAGCACAATTGAGTTTTATAAGCAAGTCTCTTCCCAAAAATTTCACTAAGCTGCAATCACATATGATAAACTTGTGTTAATTCTCAAAAGATCCTATTTACCGATCAACTGGGACAGTTTCTTGGGCATTTATTTGTTTATTCTCCACACCAACAACTTGGATTGTTTTTCCTGAGAAGGGTAGGTTTGGGACTTCTACTGTTCTCAGAGTAGAACAGTTAGCACCAGTATCGACCAAGAATGACACAGGATGGTAATTTACTTCACAGACTATAAATGGTCCACTGTAGTCCACCTATAAGGCTGTGCCAAGTACACAGTCTTCCTCCCCCCTCAGGCACCATCAGGATGATGTGTCGGGCCATTTCCATAATTCAAATTAAACAGAGGAAGTTGTGGAAAAGGATCATTATCTTGCGCCAAATTCTTGTTCATTCTCGAACCCTCATTTATGTTCTGACGTAACCCAACAACACTTTGATGTGGCATTGGAGGTTGAGGAACTTGCATTATGGGAGCTAGGGGCACATTGAATTTTTGATTTCTAGGTCTTTGCACACCCTGCTTCTGGTTTGAATTATTATTCTGAGAAGTTACAAATCTAGCATTTTTAACCTGATTTTCTGGTTTTAAATGACATTCCTGCTTACAATGTCACACTCAATTGCAGATGTGACACTGTTGTGATCTTTTTAGACTATTTACATCCATTTGTGTACCCGGATCAATAGGGTCTCCTCAAGCTCTACTTTGCATGGGATTTTGGGGTTGCTGATATGCACCTTGCATTGTGCCCATAATATTTACTGCTAGAGGTGTTTTTGCTGGTTCTTTATGCAGCAATCATTTTGGCAACCATCCGTTTTTCCTTCAGCTTTTTCTGCTTCATCTCTATCTCATCATAGTAATATTTTGCGTAATGTAAAATTTAATCAATAGATTTGTTCTGCAAACAGATCAAATGTTGCTTGATCCTCATGCTTATTTCTGGCCTCAAACCTGTCACAAACCTTGACACAGAATTTTCCATTTCCTCTGCCTCTAATGTCTCCATACCACTATACTGTTTGAATGCTTGCACCCAGCTGTCTTAATAAGCAAATGAGCATGAATAGACTCCTTTGGTTCTTGAGTCATTCTGTCAATTTTGTCCCGGTCAACATCCTGAGGAGGTACTTTCCCTTTGAGAAATGTCATGACCTACTGATATTCATTAGCAGCAGTGAAGGACCCTTTGTCAATTTATTTTTAATTGGTTCCACCTCAGGTGATCGAAGAATTATCCACCATTCTTTTCACAGGTCACTTGGAACAACAATGTTAAACAATGTATTCAAATCAGTCCACAACACCCGTGAATTTTTTACAAATCTTTCAACTTGTCAAAACCATTCCACTGGTTTCTCTCACAATCTTATGACATCATTGGTAAATGATGCAAAATCACTCCTGCTCCATGGAACATGTACATAATCTCCAACTGGTACTTCTCAAAGGGAAATTTGCAGCATCTCCCTCTGCTGTAACCAGAGGAGGTTCACCTGAATGTGTCTTTACCTCCTTCTTTTTTGCCCACTTAGTCTCTTATTTATGTAATTCATTCAATTTCCTAATATTCTGAATCAATTCTTTGATCTGAATCTTCACCCTTGGAGTTCTCATATCACTAATTTCTTTTTCACTGAAGCATACTCAATAACCCCTTTGCAGAACCTTGGTCTTATTTAGGTCAACTTGATATTTCTGAGCCAATTCTGCTAATTTATCATGAACGTGACCCACTCGGTTAGTGATGTCCCTACACATAAATGTGAGCTCATCCTCTTAATTATTCTCCAATCGTTCTAAGCCAAGATTTCTAACAAACATTGCATCCAGTGCTGTCAACTTCGCTACACCCAAAACTCTTTCTCTCAGTTTCAAAAGAAGTATTCCTTGACTCACTTCTATGTTTGTACTCTCTTCAGATAAATTACCTTTACCTTTATTAAAGAATTGTACAGATTTGGCTATTTCTTTAGCACTAAAAGATCGAGTTACTACAGGAATCCTAGGTGGGGAATCATTTCCCTGAGCATCATTCCCCAACTTACAAGACGGTTCCCACATACGAATAGAGTGGGCATCTTCTGAAATGTACCTATTGAAGTGCATCCTGACATTTATGCATCTGGACTTGCTGCACATGGAGTGCTTGTATGTGTAGGAATCAGAGGGACAAAGTCTCTATTACCTGAATTATGTGGGACATTTATTGATCCTATAGCAGCACAGCACAACACTACACCAACCAACCTATACCAGCATGGTACACTGTAACATAGACCTCTCTCCTCACAGAAACCCCTTTCTTTACAATCTGCATGCACACTTGTCTGCTCTGCAAAAACAGATAGGGGCAGATTTAAGAGCCCTTTGCGCCTTAATATCGCCACATTAGCGTAATTTCTTTTTACACTACTGTGGGGAAATTATAGTAAAAACGCCACACCAGAGTTTCAAAGTAGTGTAATGCATAGGGTGTTCCCTCAATAGGTGGGCCAAAACATGACACTGTGGGCTAACAGTGCTGGTTCTCCTCGGTTCGGAAAAAGAGCCATCCTAATCGCTACATCTGGTCCAACTCTAGAGCTTCATTCTGTAATCTGGAGTACGATGAGTTTTTATTCTCTGTTCTGAAGAGTGAGGAGGCAATGCATCAAATTATTCAAATTAAATTCAGTGTAACCCGATAGTCCCATCTCAGAGACCAAATTATATTTCAAAAGGCTTTATTTAGGCTCAAAGTCAAACTTACATATATGAGTCTCAAAATCATAGTATTAATGTACAGAATAACCAGAGGTTAAACAAAATGTCATACAATGTGAAACTTAACTAACATATAAAAGGCCACTAATTCAGTAGCCATAATGTAGAAAATGAGTAAAAACAATTGATGTATAGAGTGCGAATCCAAGTTCTCCTGCCTAACCATTAATCTAAATCCCTAACTATGCTAATATTCTTTGGGTTCAGGAAAGCAGTCACCACAACAGAACTTCTGGAGAAGTTTCCATCAAGAGAGGTATGGTGGCATGAAGCCTCAAAATTAGAGTTCAAGAGAACTATCTAAGCAAGGTCTGCTCTCTGCTTAGGGCAGAGGTGATCTGAAGTTTCCAGCTAACTAAATCACACTTAAATCCTGTTTTTTCAAAGGATGAGCTCATTGACAAATACCTCTCCTAGTTTAAAAACATAACCACAAATCATACTTTGCTAATTGACATTTCGGTCTCCTGGTTTTTCAGTGTCAATCTTAGTACACCTCTGGTGGTGTAGAATTTCACAAGAGTTACAGCTGGTAGCCAGGATACTCTTCACAGCTTCGATAAGTGTTCCTTTGGGCTTTTATTATCATTTCAAACAATAAGCTCCCTATTAACTCGGTCTTGGATCCTAACACCTGCAGCTTTAAAAAACATTCAAAAGCAGACTGCACATTGAAGGTTAAAACACAGAAAAATATATTGGCCTTCACTCCTGCCAACTTATTAAACATGAATACACATGGGTTACAAAAATGTTCTATGTCTCTTATGTCAAATATCTAATGAATATAAAGAATAACATTTCAAAAACACAGCAACGTAAACATTTTTTTAAACAATGATAAAATGTGGCATGCATAAAACACTGTACTTGTCTGTGCACTTAGCTCATATTTTACTGTGCACCACGTTAAAGCACAATTCTTTTGTCAAGTAGAAAAAACAACCACCCTTTTAGTTTACGGTTTAAGAGGTGTAATAGCACAGCCTGGTTACACTCTCTCACCCACATCACTACATTCTAATGCAAGGAATCCCGAGTACTAATGATTCTATGGCAAATTCTAAGCAGTAAGGTGTAACACAACTTACCTTCTCAAAACAATATACAATCCAATGCAGATTACCTTTACATAGCACCAGGGAAGGGGGAAAGGACCACTCAACAACATAAGCCAAATAACATAAATACCACAATCAATACTACCAGACAAATTAAGCAATTAAAAACTCAGTTTGTAATCAGGTAAAAACCTGCTGGCCTAACGGTGCTTCTTAAACATTTACATAACAAAGGTATCTAGGATACCTCTTCAGAAATATGTTGAGCACCCCTAATGTGTTGACCAGCCTGACCAACACATTGAGCACCCGTTGGGTATTGGCCAGCCGAATCTAATCTTAGACCTTGATGGTTGTTGAGATGATCGGCAGGGACAGATTCTCATTGATAATCATTCTCCCTCTCACTCACCACCTTAACAACTATTGAGACAATCCACCAGTGCCCTCCATAGACTTTATCGGTATTTCCATGAATCTTTCCACCTTTCACTGTATCACTGAACTTACTTCTTACTTTTTAAACATAAACAGCAGTTTTGATGCAAACTATGTCCCCAACCTTTATTCTCACAAGCTAAACACTTTTTTCCTGGACATACCAGCACTTCTGTTTCTCATAAGCAAGACTAACATTCTTCTCAACTAACCACATCAACTGCTAGACAGCTGACTCATTTTTGAGCCATTTAGCCATCCATGCTGATCAAGTGATAGCCTTTCTACCCCTCAGTAATTCAAAGGGAGAAACCTTTGCTTTAGTAGATTGTGGACTAGTCCTATACACCACAACATTCTACACACAGGCTTCACAGAATCATGGTTGCCACTATTCGCCCTTCTGATGCACTCACCAACCACCCAGTTAGTTTTCCCAATTAGACCATTTGTTTGTGGGTGATACCACAAGCTCCTAAGGTGTCTAACAAGAGATGACTCAAGAAAAACTTGAAGTTCCTTGCAAACAAATAGAGTGGCATTATCAGAAAGCAGAAATTCTGGAAATCCTACCCTCAAGAAAATTTCTCTAAGAAACTCTATAACAACACCTGCCTCTTCACCATCTTAAGTCCATTTTGAATAATAGTTCACCAGGAACAAAACATATTTGTCACCACCCGTTAGAAAGTCATAAGGACCCTTGATGTCAATCCCTTACGTACCCCAACAGACTAGATAGGCTATTAGAATGAGGGGAGGAAAAGACTCCCTCAGGCTTTTTTCAGCAGACTTGAACACATAACAATTTTCTACCACCTCATCAATTTCAATGTCCTTACTTAGCCACCAAAAATACTCACAAATATGACGTTTAGTGAGAGATGAGCGAAGGTGTCCACCATGAGCATTGTAAAGGATTCCACCTCTCACAGAATGCGGAAAAATCAATTTGTAAGATCTTAATAGCAATCTATCCTCCACAGAAAGTTCATCCCCTACTTACAATATTGCTTATTTATGGGAGAAAAAAAGTCTCCTCTTGACCAGCCTCCCTTATCCAAACCTATAACTTGTTGCAAGATCTGGTCCTCACTAACAGTCTTCATTCATGCTTCTTCTAAACACAACCTCAACTTTGGCACTTCAAGTGAAGCCACTAAACAATCCTCCAAGTCTTCATCTATGAGGTAAGATAACTTCACTTCGCTGTTTTCATCATCTTTACCTTGAAACCAGAAAAGAAAATGGGCTCTACTATTCCTTCCCCCTGTAATTTGAATTAAATCAAGCTGATACTGCAGCAACCTAGTTGACTGCCTAAAGACTCTAGGACTACAACATTGCAACACTATATGGGTTTGTGGTCAGTCTGTAAACAAATGCGTCTTCCACAAACATAAAGGTGACATTTCTTAATCGCCAACCAACAGGTGAGAGTCTCTTTTTCTATAACTGAGTATTGCAGATGAGTTTCACGCAAAACATTTGCAACAGTGAGTTTAAACTCACCTTTTCTGTTTGTGAGGCTAGCGCCCAGCCCTACCTGACTAGCATCCACAGTGATGGAACATGGAAGCAAAGGATCAAATAACTTGTTGGTTTTGCTTTGATTTAACAAAGTTTTAATTTGAGCACAATCTTTACACAAGACATACTTGGAGCCTTTCTTAAGTAAGTTACTTATAGACCTGATCTTCATAGCATAATCAGGGATAAAGAAAGAGTAGAACTCACAAAAACCAAGAAACACTTTTATGTCCACCTAGTCAGAGGTGGGAGGCGCTCCTAGAATGGAAACATCTATTCCAGCCATAGGCCTAATTTCATCCCTTCAGACAATATGTCCCAAATACTCCACATCGTTACTCAAAAAATTGCACGTTTATTTTCTTAGAACATCATCATCACTTTAAAACATTTCAAAACACTTTGAAACACTTTCCAGAATAGCATTATGGACCACCGCGTCCTCTGCAAAAAACAAGAAATCATCCTGTAGTATCTAGACCCCATCCACATCTTCCAGAATGTTATACATAATGCTGAAAGATGGGCGCCTCAGAGGTGAGTCCAAATGGCATGCAGTGGTATTAGAAAGTCTGAATGGGTGAAACCAATGCCATATTATGTCTTAAATCAGGGTGAAGTTCCACTTGATGGTACGCAAAAGCAAGATTGAGCTTAGAGAACAAATTTGCTCCTGCAAACAAATCAATGATTTTGGGTAAGGAATCGAAGTCTACCCATATTTCTTTATTAAGTGACTTCAGATGTACATAAACACACAACTGTCCATACCTATTGTGTGCAGCTACCAAAGGAGAGAACCACAAGAATTACTCAGCAGGCTCAATAATTCCTCTTTCACAAACTCCTGAGTACTTTCTCGAGGTCATCCCTGATATGGAAGGGCACTCCTCTTAGCTTATGTCTTTTACAGGTATTGCATGTGGAATTGAGAAGATGGGTTTCCAAATTATAGAAAAGTATAAGTTTATTGAAGAACAGCACAGTGCCACCCTGAATACCAGGCAGCAATCTGATCTCACAATTCTAAAACAGAACTAAGATAAACAAAACCCCGGAATGGGACCAGAATTGAATACAAACATATGTAATTAACGATAACTGCACCGAATATTACACCACCTACTCCATTTACAGGCTAACAATAATGTACAACCAAAGAAAAAGAAGGGAGAAAATGGGAAAAAAACACAAAAGGAACAGCAAAAAAAGAATAAAATAAGAAAGCACATTATGTGTAATCCACCAGTTTGCAGGAAGCACGTCTGCAACAAGCTCCAAGTTTGACTCTTGATGCCACAGTCCCATCCTGATCTTCTTTGTGATGATGGGCATGTGACGCTTTTCTATTGTCAAATCACATTTGGACACTCCCCTAACATCCCAAATTTTGCTATCTTTAGTGACCACACTGGTCTTGTTTACTTTGACCACCCGTACAGATGGACTAACCTCTGTGGTGGTATGCAGAGTAATGCGATATAACTATAATTACTCCCTTAGTTTGTTTTTTGACTCTCTTCCAAAACTGCATGCCTACATGATATTTTCTTTCAATCTTCAGTTAAATCTTTCCATTTGACCATTACCTTGAGGTGATGCAAAGCAGTGGTGACATGCTGAAAATGACAGTATCTAAGAAAACTCTCCATCTCAATAGATTTCAACTGTACCCCATTATCCAGGATAAGAACCTCAGTATACCCTTCTCTATAAAACAGCTGTTTGAGAAATTCGATCACAATGGGAGGGGTGACATGAGGCAAAAAGTTTACTTCAGGCCATTTAGAGTGATAGTCACCCAGAACCGTAGCAAACATAGAATCTTGAGGCAAAGAATTGAAAGGTCCTGAGATGTTAAACATAACCTTCTGCCACAGAAACTCCATCCAATGAACCAGATTCAAAGGAGCAGGGGTCACTTCTAACATTTTTTCACTACTGGCATATTGGCATACACCGCACACACCCTGACAACTCTGTCTATTACCCTCTTAAGGCCAGGCCACCAAAACACAGTTCTTATCAATCTTTTCTTGGATGACATTCCTAAATGTCCGTCATGGGTTAAAGATAATATGTGATCCATCAAACTGACAGGAGTAGTACACTTTCCTTCTTTGAACAACATGTCCCCTTCAACGTCTAATTCTCCCAAAACTTTCCAGTATGGGAACAATTCAGCCAAAATATCTGTTCTTACCGGCCATCCTTCTTTAACATGTTCCATAATCCTTTTTAGTAATAAGTCATTTCCCATAACAACCTTCCACATCTCTTCAGCCACACCTTCAAATTTTCCAGACATCACATCAGCTATGTCAGCTATTACTTCAGAATCATCCACATCACTAGCATCTTCATTCATGGCACAAGGAAGTCTTGACAAACAGTCCACAGTGACAAGTATCTCTCCAGGTACATATTCAACTTTAAAGTTGTACTCCTGAAGCCTGGGCATAATTTGTGTAATACGTGCTGTAGCATCACCCTCTGTCCATAACTCAAGACCTAAAAGAGGCTTGTGGTCAGTTCTCAAGGTGAAATGAGATCCCAACACATAATTATGAAAGTGTTCCACAGCCCATACACACACACTAACAATTCCTTCTCAATCACAGCATAGTGTCTTTCAGTATCACTAAGAATGAGGGATCCAAATGCCACATTCCACTCTTCTTTTCCACTATGCTGCAACAAAACACTTCCCACACTGGAAAAAGCTTGCATTCACTGTAATAATGCAGTCTTTGATCACATGAAAAGGTTTCAAATTAGTTGCCACCACTACCTCTGATTTCACTACTTCAAATGTCTGCTGTTGATTTTCTGTCCAAACAAGTTCTGCGTTTCTCCTCGTCAGCTCCCCTAATGGTTCCACTTTGTCTCTGATTAATTTACTATAGTCTTCATACAGACCTGCACATGAAAGTAACATCTTCCTATTGTCTGGTGCTTATGTCTTGGATCATAGCATAGATTTTATTTTGGTACAATGCCTTCCTTTGAAAAGGTATGTCCCAAACATTCTACTGTTTCACAGAAATGTTTGCACGTATTCTCTTTCTAAGTTAGACCATGTTTTTTAACACACTATACACTTTCTTTAAGTGCTACAAATAGTCATGCATGTTCCTGGATAAAATGAGAATATCATCCTGAAAACATTTGACAAATGCCTCAAAGTCTTTGAAGGCGTGGAACATCACTCTTTGAAACACGGACACTGCTGACGCAAGGCCAAACAGAATCCTTTTAAATTGAAACAATCCTTACAGGGTAATAAATGCAGTCACACTTTTTGAATCATGCCAGGACTATGGGAGACACCCATTTAGAAGATTCACCCTCTTCAATGACACCACCACTAAACCTTTCATCTAATAAATTCATAAGTTAATTTCTCTCATTTATAGGTACACTTCTTAGTTTTTGTTTGACTGGTTATGCCCCTTTCTTGAGCTTAATGTGGTGAGTATAACCTTCCAACTGACCTCAGTGAGCACGTCCATGAACTGAGGGACAAGCCATGCAGTACTGTCATGTCCACCAGTCACCAAAATGTGGTTTCCCTTTTTTGCTACATATAGTTTGATTTGTGCTTCTCTTCCTTTGAATGTTATGCTAACATCCGTATAACCCATCTAATCAATCATTAAACCATCAAAGCTTTGAGCCACAGCATCACCAACATTTTCTATGAAATAGTCTTTAGTAATTATGGTCCATGGAGACCCTGGGTCAGCCATGAGCTCCAATTATTTACCAAGAATTTGTGCCCTGCAAGTAGGAGGTTTTCTAACTTATTTAATCTCTTCTCCAAGGGTATCCACCGATAGAACTATCTCTTGATCGCTCGCTGCTGGTCTCTCCATCACATACACACCTCACACAAAACGCTTCTTCTTCACTATCAGCTCTGCCTTTGGATGAATAAGCACCCTTCTTCGTGTAATCTTTATATACCCATGCAAATTGTCTCATCCAGTGCATTTGTTGCACTCTTTCATGATGGCATGGCACTGTGAAAATTCAGCCAAATGATTACAACTTCTGTATCAAATTGCAGCTTGACATTCTTCTTTTGCACTGGAGCACCTTTATGAGCAGCACTGTTATTCACAAGACATGCTTCATCAACAGCATTAACAATTTCCATACTAGTATCATGTATTGACTTCATCCACTTTGCAAACTGCTCAAAAGCTCCAGCTGCGGTGATGGCATCATGTAATTTAGGTTCTCCCATCAGCAAAATCTGCCCTTGTATTTTTTACTCCTTACATTTACAATTATTTGATCTCTGATCATACCATCGCACATAGCACCAAAATTGCAGTTCTTAGAAAGTGCTCTCAGAGCTGTAAGAAAATCATCAAAGGATTCTCCATCATGTTTAACCCTGGTATGAAACTTAAACCTTTTCAAAGCTATGATGGAGGTGGGTTTAAATCTGCACTCCATACGTAAAAAAACCTCCTTAAACACATTTAGCTCAACCTATCCTTCTTGAAAAGCAATCTGGGGTAACGTTCTGAAAGTTATTTGTCCATCCATTGTCGCGCCTGGACCGTGCCCAGCGCCAGACCCCCTGGCCCCCGCCGCTGCGAGCCTACCCGCCGGACCTACGAAGCCGCCACCCTCCTCGCACTCAACACCGGCCGGATCCCCGGGTGCTGCCGTGCTGCCCCAAGACGCACCCACGGACCCTTCACCTGCCAATCCTGCAAGTTCTCCTGCATCCAGACCCGCAACGCGCCCGCCAAACCAAGCACCAGCAGCAACCACCTGAAGTGCATCCTGCTCAACACCCGCTCCATCCACAGACACGCCATGGAACTCTGGAACCTGCTCGACACCACATCTCCAGACGTCGCCTTCCTCACAGAAACCTGGATGAACGCCTCCTCAGCGCCCGACATCGCCATCCCGGACGGATACAAGATCACCCGGAGGGACCGCGTCAACCAGACAGGAGGAGGCATCGCCATTGTCCACAAGAACACCATCCGCATCACGACCAACTCCGACGACACCCTCACAGCTGCCGAACATCTCCACTTCCAGATTCACACCGACCCCAAGACCACACTCAGAGGCACCCTCATCTATAGACCCCCAGGACCCCGCACACAATTCAGCGAAGACATCGCAGACTTCATCAGCCCACACGCCCTCCCCTCCGCTGACTACATCCTCCTAGGGGACCTCAACTTCAACCTGGAGAACAACAACGACAACAACACCACCACCCTGCTGGACAACCTCGCCAACCTCGGACTCAAGCATCTGGTGAACACCCCCACCCACTACGCCGGACACACGCTTGACCCAGTCTTCTCCTCCAGCAAGTACATCTCCTTCAGCCACTCCACCGGACTCCACTGGACAGACCACAGCTGCGTCCACTTCAGCTTCAGAAAAACCACGACTCACCACCACCCACATCAGGCTCCCCGCAGGAGCTGGAACAAGATCACCACCGACCAGCTCTCCACATCACTGAGCCAGAACCCTCCCGCCAGCTCAGCGGACCCCAACCAAGCAGCCAACAACCTTACACAGTGGATCACCAACTGCGCTGACAACCTCGCACCCCTGAAAACCCATCCCATCAGGCCCAACAGCAAGAAAGCCTCCTGGTTCAACAACGACCTCAAGAACTCCAAGAAGAACTGCCGCACCCTCGAAAAAGCCTGGCGAAAAAACCCGACTACAGACAACATGACCGCCCTCAAGTACGCGTCCCGTAAACACCACCAGCTGATCCACACCACCAAGAAGACAGCATTCAAAGAACGACTAGACAACAACGCACACAACAGCAAGGAACTCTTCAGCATCGTCAAAGAGCTCTCCAACCCCAGCGCCGGAAACAACAACATCACCCCCTCACAAGACCTCTGCGACTCACTCGCCTCGTTCTTTCACCGCAAGATCGCCGACATACACAACAGCTTCGGCGCTCAGACCACGCACCCAACCACCAAACCGACACCCCCCAACACCACCCTCCGCGCCTGGACCCCGGTCAGCACCGAAGACACCATCCACACGATGAACACCATCCATTCCAGATCACCAACCGACCCATGCCCCCACCACGTCTTCAACAAGGCCCACTCCGTCATCGCACCCCATCTCCGGGACATCATCAATTGCTCCTTCAACACCGCCACCTACCCGGAGAGCTGGAAGCATGCCGAACTCAGCGCCCTCCTGAAGAAACCATCAGCAGACCCCACCGACCTCAAGAACTACCGCCCCATCTCGCTCCTCCCGTTTCCTGCCAAAGTCATCGAGAAGACCGTCAACAGACAGCTGGCCGCCTTCCTCGAGACTAATGGATCCCTCGACCACTCACAGTCTGGCTTCCGAGCCAACCACAGCACCAAGACCGCCCTCATCGCAGCCACTGACGACATCCGAGCCCTGCTCGACAACGGGGAAACAGCGGCCCTCTTCCTCCTGGACCTCTCCGCAGCGTTCGACACTGTCTGCCACCGCATTCTAGTGCAGCGCCTCAGCAACATCGGAATTCAAGAGAAGGCACTAGAGTGGATCATCTCGTTCCTCACCGGAAGAACCCAGAGAGTCCGCCTCCCCCGTTCAGATCCGAGGCCACCGAAGTCATCTGCGGCGTACCACAAGGATCATCACTCAGCCCCACCCTCTTCAACGTCTACATGAGCCCCCTCACAGCCATCGCACGCCATCACAACCTCAACATCATCTCCTACGCCGACGACACCCAGCTGATCCTCTCCCTCACCAACGACCCAGCCAGAACCAACCTGCACGAAGGGATGAAAGACGTAGCCGAGTGGATGATGAACAGCCGCCTGAAACTGAACTCAGACAAGACGGAAGTCCTCATCCTTGGATCATCACCCTCTGCCTGGGACGACTCCTGGTGGCCCCCGGCCCTGGGCAGCGCACCCAAACCAACGGACCACGCACGCAACCTGGGCTTCATCCTGGACTCCTCCCTCTCGATGACCAGACAAGTCAACGCCGTCTCATCATCATGCTTCAACATCCTACGCATGCTCCGAAAGATCTTCCGATGGATCCCCACCGAAACCAGGAAGACGGTCACCCAGGCACTCGTCACCAGCCGACTGGACTACGGTAACACCCTCTACACCGGAACCACGGCCAAACTACAGAAAAGACTCCAACGCATCCAGAACGCCTCCGCACGCCTCATCCTTGACATCCCCCGACACAGCCACATCTCCGGACACCTGAGAGACTTGCACTGGCTCCCCGTCAGCAAGAGAATCACATTCCGCCTCCTCACCCACGCACACAAGGCCCTCCACGACCTGGGCCCCAGGTACCTCAACAACCGCCTAACCTTCTACACTCCCACCCGCCAGCTACGATCGACCAGCCACACCCTCGCCACCGTGCCACGCATTAGAAAAGCCACCATGGGAGGAAGATCCTTCTCCTACCTGGCAGCCAAGACTTGGAACTCCCTCCCCATCCACCTCCGTCTGACCCAAGACCACCTCTCCTTCAGGAAGCAACTCAAGACCTGGCTGTTTGAGCAGTAGCGGTCCCCCCTCCCCCAGCGCCTTGAGACCCTCCGGGTGAGTAGCGCGCTATACAAATTTCTTGATTGATTGATTGATCCAATGCTAAACAATGAAGTAAAATGTTTTACTTTCTTTCAGCTCCAATTCTTTCCCCATCAATAACTTTCATGTATGTTAAAACGTCTTCGTTCCATCTGGCTATGGAATGGGATGTTCACCTTTGGTTTGTAAGAACTTAGCAGGAGGTTCAAAATGCTTTAAAAAAGCTTCTAATACCAATACAATTGTAGTAACTATAGCTAGAATGATTACAGGACCCACACTACACCTACAAATGCATTCTTCCTTTTCTTCATATAAAGAAAATGAATACAGATAAAAGTATGCATGTCTCTGTTGCACACAATAGAATATATCTTTAGTTCCAGGTGTGCATATCACCAAAATTAAAAATGGTGTAGCTATGGCACACTATGCTGCTCGACACAAGTTTCAGGCAGACCTCACTCTAATGCACCAGAACAGTGCATTATAGTAACTTTAATGATGCAAATTTCCTGAAATTGGGGAAAGGCAATACATTTAAGTAAAAATCCTTGTATCAGCTACATTGCTCCAAGGATGAATAGGAATAACTTACGTTTCTATTATAAAAGGTAGCAAATCCTTACAGCTTACAGATGATTTTTGGAAGATAACAGTAGGGTCCGAAATTTCCTAAAGAAAATGGTACCCCTCTTGTGCTGTAATATGATGGCAAGTACCTGTTTTCCTTTATCACCAGTGCCAAATTCAGAAAATGAGATTCCAAATTGTAGAAAAGTGTAAGTTTATTGATGATCTGCACAGTACAAGCCAGAGTGCCAGGCAGCAAAAACTCCTCTGATATCACAATTCTAAAACAGAACTAAGATAAACACAAACCTAGCATTGACCAGAAATGAATACAAAAATAAGTAATTAAAGAGAAGTACACAGAATATAACACTGCACCCTCCTTGATACTGGTTCTATACTTAAATCCCCAAATTCTACATAGCTCATCACTGAGGACTTCAGGACATTTTCGACTCTATTCCAAAGCCACATCATTGCATTCAACCACCAGAACCTGCTCCTTAACACCACGTCTTAGAATCATTCCAAAAGGTCCCCGATGAAACCATCCCAGGAAGTTGAGGCCCTTCACCGCTACATGTATCTTGCCTTTGATCGTCCTGCATTTGAATCCTAAAACATCTTCAATGGAACCTAGAAGCTCAGTCCTGCACCCATCATCTGAAACAGGAGAGAGGTCTGGTGGGAACAAAGCCCTGTCACCCCCAAGTTTCTGTAAATAGACGTTGGGTGATCATAGTATCACTGGCACCAGAATCTGCTGGTAGTTTCAAACACTTGTCCCCCACATGCATGCCTGCAATAGGATTGACACACAATGAAGGGTCCCTCAACCTCTGCAGGAACCACTGCACTCCGAGGTCTTGCATTTCAAAATCTTTTATTTAGGCTCCATTCAATTCGTATTCACCATAAAACCGCCCCCCCTACGCGTTTCGGTCACAATGACCTTGATTACGGGCATTTCCGGTCAAGGGCTCTGGTTTCCGTATTTATGTGTCACAATGCCATATTTTAACACCACATATTCATAAATGCACCTTTGAGCTTCTCATCTCTACTTTGAAAATTAAACAGAAAATATATAACCATGTAGGACTTCTACATAATCTCTAAATAAACTTCAGTATAATCATAATCACATTATGCTCTTGCTGCAGTATTCTGGGAATTGTAGTTGTCACCAGACAACCGCAATTTATGACTATATTATTCTTACTCTCATTAATTCATCTAATCAGTATTCTCTAAATTATGTGTATCTCTGACATTATATGTGTTTTACACCCCAAAATGAACATAAAAACCAACAGAACCAAAAAAAAACCCTAACACCATCAAGAAAACTGAATATTGTCTGCTAAAGATCCTGTATAGAACATACAGCATTTCTATTATTGGTTTAAACAATTGGGCGGGCGGTTTTAAGGTGAATATGAATTAAATGGAGGCCAAATAAAGGATTTTGAAATACGAGACCTCGGAGTGCGGTGGTTCCTGCAGAAATCGAAGGAATGTGATGTTGATTTATTACGGGGTGTCCTACCGTAAACTTGCACCGTCGCCAAAGGAAGTGCGCTAATACATGCCAATTAGGGACATTTTGACTTTGCATATATATATATATATATATATATATATATATATATATATATATATATGTGTGTGTGTGTGTGTGTGTGTGTCTTTCAATATTTTGGTTTCAATAGTTTGTCCTCAAGTACTGTGGGGCCTCTACTCCGCCATACTCTGAATAATGCCCAAACTGCCTGATTGTGGTATTGACTATACGTCTGAGATGATTCGAAACATCTTCCTATATGTCTATTCTCCCCCAAAACATTTGTGGAATTTTGCTATGAAGTTATTTGTATCTGGAAATCATAAATAGCCATTCACTCCTGATGTCCTTGCTTTGCAGTGTAGAATTGCTAGCCAATTTACAGATCCATATTCACTAGGAGGCTAGTTAAATGGCAGTTAATAGGAAACAGGGCTTCCAATACCTCCTTGACTCTCAAAAGTAGCTTGATCAAGATGCCAATGGATTGCTCACCAGTGGTAGTGTGATGTTCATTACTAAAGACAGTATAATACAGTTATAGATGAAATGCCCAGCCAAACTGATTTGACGTACAACTTCAAAAGTAAAGTAAACAGTATGAAATTATACAAACTACAAACAACAGTCCTTCAACTCTCAACATCAAAGCTCAACTTGTCCCATTTATTTCTCCCACTTACCCCCAGATGTTGACTTTTCTCCTGTCCCAACGTCTGGTTTTATATATTTTTACATTTTTGGGGGTTCCTGAAACCAGAAGAAAGCAGTAGCTGAGAAACGCCCACAAAGGAAGCAACGCCAATGCTGTTAGCACTGATGAGAATATTGATGCAACTATTTTCCTCTTTCAAGTTCTTCAAGTAAGCTGATGTGCCACAGGTTACAACTTCAGTTTTTGTTTCAATCCTTCTTCCTGATTCTACGTACCTTCAGTGACAGCTGACTGCAACAACTGTTGGATCCTTTGCAGCAGCACACCTCCACTTTGCAGTTTGAATGTTGTCAGTCAGGCACAAATATTGATATTCTGTTGCTATACCAGCTTGGGGAGGTGGTCAAGGAAGAAGCAGTGCCTGTTGTTGGAGTTAAGATCTTAAACATAAAGTCTCTGACAATAGAATACAACTACCCCCAATCTCAAATATTTCCTTTTTATTTATACTTTCCATTGTCGCTTCTAACAGGGAAGCACACTGTGTTACCCAAATTCTCCCCAATCCAAAAGGGGCAGACATAGGGCCATATTTATACTTTTTGACGCAAAACTGCGCCAACGCAGTTTTGCGCCCAAAAAATTAGCGCCGGCTAACGCCATTCTGAAGCACCATGCGGACGCCGTATTTATTGAATGACGTTAGCCGGCGTTAGCCGCCGGCGCTGTCTGGTGTGCGTTAAAAAAAACAACGTACACCAGGCAGCGCCGGTGTGGGGGAAAATGGCGTATGGGCGTCCACAAATGGTGCAAGTCAGGCTGAGGCAAAAAAATCGCCTCAACCCGATTTGAGCCATTTTTTTACGACGCCCAACTCCCATTGAAATTAATCCTGTCTTAGCAAAGACAGGAGTCATGCCCCCTTGCCCAATGGCCATGCCCAGGGGACTTCTGTCCCCTGGGCATGGTCATTGGGCATAGTGGCATGTAGGGGGGCACAAATCAGGCCCCCCTATGCCACAAAAAAAAATGAAAAAAAATACTTACCTGAACTTACCTTAATGTCCCTGGGGTGGGTCCCTCCATCCTTGGGTGTCCTCCTGGGGTGGGCAAGGGTGGCAGGGGGTGTCCCTGGGGGCAGGGGAGGCACCTCTGGGCTCATTCTGAGCCCACAGGTCCCTTAACGCCTGCCCTGACCCAGGCGCTAAAATCCGGTGCTAATGCGGGTTTTTTAGACCCGCCCACTCCCGGGAGTATAAAAACGACGCATATGCATCGGAGTAATTTTTTAAGACGGGAACGCCTACCTTGCATATCATTAACGCAAGGAAGGTGTTCACGCAAAAAAATGACGCTAACTCCATGAACTTTGGCGCTAGACGCGTCTAACACCAAAGTATAAATATGGAGTTAGTTTTGCGTCAAATTTGCGTCGAAAAAAACGACGAAAATTCGGCGCAAACGGAGTATAAATATGCCCCATAGTGTGCAGGTGAGGATAAGAAGCAATCAAGGACTAGTAATACAAAGGAAAGGGAGCTGAGATTGCTAGTAGTAGAAGGTCAAATTGGGTGACTCAAGCTCGGAGGAAGTGTGCCGAATCAATTGCTGATGTTATTGCATTGTCGGACATACGTATATATCTCTGTAGCTTGTTCACCTGTTGCAGACATCTCAAAGTTGTTTTTTTGTCTCACAATGCAAGTGATGTAAGCTGTAAGTGTAACATTTTTTGCCATGCCAATTGTTCATCTGTCATTATGTTATGTAAGGCTGTAAAAAAGTCTAAAATAATGTTTATAAAAAAGGATTAGTAATTTATGCAGGGCATAAGAGGAGTGATAGACATATATAGAACAAAGGAAACCCAAGCAGCACCAACCAGACGTCTGCATTACTAACAGTGACAAAACAGGAGCCACAAGACAACCAAAAGCAACAGCAGGATATGCAGCACCATTAGGTGAATTGGCAGACCCTGTAACAATACCAGGACCGACAGCAACTCTATCACCTACAGCTGCATCAGCAGTGGGGCTCAGATCAACAGAACCCAAAAAATCTCTAACTCGTTCACTCACATCAGGAACAGTGACCCCAAAGGCAAGGCTGCCAAATGCCTTAGCAAAAAAAAAATGATGATCACGTGAGCACGTCTGGGTGCTAGAATGTCAAGATGCAGAACACCTTTTGTACTCTAGACAGATGGCACCCTTAAGTAACTAGAAGGTTCCCACTGTCTTTGAGTAACTAATGCTGAAAAAATGATGATCTTGACTCAAGATTGTAGGAAGGTAGCCTCTTTCTAGCCTTATTACCCCCACTTTTGGCCTGTTTGTGAGTATATGTCAGGGTGTTTTCACTGTCTCACTGGGATTCTGCTAGCCAGGGCCCAGTGCTCATAAGTTTGTGGCCTGTATGTGTTCCCTGTGTGGTGCCTAACTGTATCACTGAGGCTCTCCTAACCAGTCCTCAGTGTTTATGCTCTCTCTGCTTTTAAAATTGTCACTGCAGGCTAGTGAATAATTTGATCAATTCTGATTGGCACACTGAAACAGCCTTATAATTCCCTAGTATATGGTATCTAGGTACCCAGGGTATTGGGGTACCAGGAGATCCCTATGGGCTGCAGCATTTCCTTGGCCACCCATAGGGAGCTCAGACAATTCTTACACAGGACTGCCACTGCAGCCTGAGTGAAATAACATCCACGTTATTTCACAGCCATTTTTCACTGCACAAAAGTAACTTATAAGTCACCTCTATGTCTAACCCTCACTTGGTGAAGGTTAGGTGCAAAGTTACCTAGTGTGTGGGCACCCTTGACTAGCCAAGGTTTCCGCACATTGTTCAGGGCAAATTCCCCAGACTTTGTGAGTGCGGGGACACCATTACACACGTGCACTACATATAGGTCAATACATATGTGTAGCGTCACAGTGGTAACTCCGAACATGGACATGTAACATGTCTAGGATCATGGAATTGTCACCCCAATACAATTTTGGTATTGGGGGGACAATTTCATGCATCCCCAGGTCTCTAGCACAGAACCCGGGTACTGCCAAACTGCCTTTCTGGGGTCTCCACTGCAGCTACTGCTGCTGCCAACCCATCAGACAGGTTTCTGCCCCCCTGGGGCGTGGGCAGCCTGGTCCCAGGAAGGCAGAACAAAGGATTTCCTCTGAGAGAGGGTGTTACACCCTCTCCCTTTGGAAATAGGTGTGAAGGGCTGGGGAGGAGTAGCCTCCCGAAGCCTCTGAAAATGCTTTGATGGGCACAGATGGTGCCCATGTCTGCATAAGCCAGTCTACACCAGTTCAGGGATCCCCCAGCCCTGCTCCGGCGTGAAACCGGACAAAGGAAAGGGGAGAGACCACTCCCCTGACCAGCACCTCCCAGGGGAGGTGCCCAGAGCTCCTCCAGTGTGTCCCAGACCTCTGCCATCTTGGATTCAGAGGTGTTGGGGCACAATGGACAGCTCTGAGTGGCCAGTGCCAGCAGGTGACGTCAGAGACCCTCCTAATAGGTGCTTACCTCTCTTAGTAGCCAAGCCTCCTTTCTCAGTAGCCAAACCTCCTTTTTGGGCAATTTAGAGTCTCTCCTCTGGGCTATTCCTCAGATAACGAATGCAAGAGCTCACCAGAGTTCCTCTGCCCTTCCCTCTTCAACTTCTGCCAAGGATCGACCGCTGACTGCTCCAGGACGCCTGCAAAACCGCAACAAAGTAGCAAAACAACTACCAGCAACATTGTAGCGCCTCATCCTTCCGGCTTTCTCCACTGTTTTCTGGTGGTGCATGCTCTGAGGGCTGTCTGCCTTCACCCTGCACTGGAAGCCAAAAAGAAATCTCCTGTGGGTCGACGGAATCTTCCCCCTGCTAAGGCAGGCACCAAACTTCTACATCACCCGTCCTCTGGGTCCCCTTTCATCTTGACGAGCATGGTCCCTGGAACACAGGAGCTGGGTCCAAGTGTCTCCCACAGTCCAGTGGCCGTTCTGTCCAAATTTGGTGGAGGTAAGTCCTTGCCTCCCCATGCCAGACAAACCTGTGTATTGCGTGATTTGCAGGTTCTCCGGCTTCTGTGCACTTTTCCAGGACTTCCTTTGTGCACAGCCTAGCCTGGGTCCCCAGCACTCCGTCCTGCATTGCCTAACTCACTGAGTTGGACTCCGACATCGTGGGACCCTCCTTTGTGACTCTGAGTTGACCGCTGTCCTCAGATCTTCTACGTGCCTGTTCTGGTACTTCAGCGGGTGCTGCCTGCTTCTGCAGGGGCTCTCTGAGTTGCAGAGTGCCCCCTCTGTCTACTCTTCCAAGGGGAGACATCCTGGTCCTTCCTAGGCCCCAGCAGCACCCAAAATCCTCAACTGCAACTCTTGCAGCTAGCAAGGCTTGTTTGTGGTATTTCTGCATGGAAACACTTCTGTGTCCTCCAGCACGCCGTGGGACATCTTCTGACCAAAGGAGAAGTTCCTAGAACCTTCCGTTGTTGCAGAATCTTTGGCTTCTTCCACCCGGAGGCAGCCCTTTTGCACCTTCAACCGGGGTTTAGTGGGCTCCTGCCGCCCGGACACTTGCGTGACTCTTGGACTTGGTCCCCTTCCTTTACAGGTCCCCAGGTCCAGGAATCCATCTTCAGTGCTTTGGTAGCAGTTGTGGTTCTTGCAGAATCCCCTATCTCGACTATACTGTCTTTCTCGGGCAGTAAGGTAACTTTACTCCTATTTTTCAGGGTCTTGGGGTTGGGTATCTTGGACAGCCTTAATGTTTTCTAACAGTCCCAGCGACCCTCTACAACCTACCATAGGTCTGGGGTCCATTTGCGATTCGCATTCCACTTTTGGAGTATATGGTTTGTGTTGCCCCTAGGCCTATATCTATCTATTGCATCCTATTGTGATTCTACATTGTTTGCACTACTTTTCTTAATGTTACTTACCTGTTTTGGGTTTCTGTACATATAATTTGTGTATATTACTTACCTCCTAAGTGAGGGTATCCTCTGAGACACTTTTGGCATATTTTCACTAAAATTAAGTACCTTTATTTTTAGTAACTCTGAGTATTGTGTTTTCTTATGATATTGTGCTATATGATATAAGTGGTATAGTAGGACCTGTGCATGTCTCCTAGTTCAGCCTAAGCTGCTTTGTCATAGCTACCTCTAACAGCCTAAGCGGCTAGAAACACCTCTATTCTACTAATTAGGGATAACTGGACCTGGCACAAGGTGTAAGTACCACAAGGTACCCACTATAAGCCAGGGCAGCCTCCTACAAAGATGTCATTAGTGGAATATCAATTATCAGAATCTAAAGATAGTACTGGGAACAGCTTAAGGATTCTTGCCTTAGCATGACTCAAAGGTAGCATTGGCAATGGTCAGTCGAAGGAATCAGGAAAGAAGGCATTTATAACGGTGGTGCCTGGACATGCAACTGAAGAGAGTAGCAAGGAATTAAACAGAGATAGGACATGATGAAAAGGAGACCTGAACCGGAACTGGACAAGGAAAAGTATTTTTGGATGGACTGTGTACACAGGAATTCAGAAATATGAAATTTCTGATGGGTCCAGAGAAACTCTGTTCTTCTATACATATACGGTCTCCTCAAGTTTTTTCCTGATGAAGACAGTATATTCCATACCACTGCCATAGCCCATGTGTTTCCCTGTCAAAACCCTTGTGGTCCTTTTCATTCAGTGCTTATGTGAATGGTGATCCAATTGAATGCCCTTTACTAAACGATTCTTGACAAAGAAATAGCACCAGTGAGGCTGTCACCAATTGTGCCCATCCCCTGTGTGAAAGAGAGGTTAAAGTGGGCTACCTGACATCAAGATTTAAACAAGGCAAAGAGCATGGCTCAGCAACCATCATTTGCAAGACTACAGCTAGTGCACCACAAGCAGCAGCCCCAGGTGGAATATGATCTTTTTTTGCCATCATCATGTGAAAGACAATTATTATCTGCCATCACCAATTACTCTTGACGTTTTTCCTTTCATTGACCCATAAATTACATTTTACACCACATTTTAGGCAGAATGTTGCCCAGAAAAAATATTAATTATTAAAATTGTTAAAACACCTTTGTTATAATGCCACTTTTCCTCTTTGACATTACATTTGTTGGTCATATATCTGATTCTGTCTCTATTTCACTTCTAACAAACTTTTGTGAAGCAAATACTTCTGTTGTTGATATTGAAAGAGAGTTTGCTAACTGGTGGTTTGCTTTTGTTTGTTGGTATGGGTTCCATGTATAAGCAATTCGTCAAGGGTGCACATGTGGAATGGCAAAGACTGAAGTACTAATCTGAGTGCCATTTTAGAGCATGCACTGAGAAACATTGTACTAAGAGGCAAACCAGAAGCAATTACTGAGAATAGAAGAGCTGTGCAGAAAATCAGAACATGCACTGATAGTGAGTTTTTTTAGACAATTAATCAATGGGTTTTTGAGGCAATTAGAGCATAAACTAAGAGGACTGAGAATTAATGAACTGTGAGGAAAATCAGGTTCATGCTTCTCGTTCTGCCTCACTGGTGACAAGTGGCCATTTAAAGCCATTTGGCATATGGGCATGCAGCGGGTACAGTGCTGGAAGCCTGTCTGTGCCCTGCTGCACAACAGACTTGCCTACTCACAGCCATGCTTTCTGTCTGTCACCAGCACACCAAGGGAGTTATCAGGTAAGTTGTCATCACATTTCCTACTGTAGAGAGGCATTAATCTCTCTTAATCCATTTATAGCCCCTTTGGGCCTGCCACCTGTCACACTTCGATTGTGTCATACCACATCTGGAAATCACTGGCCTGCTCACCACCTGCCATCTTTTCTTACACTACCACTGTTGGAAATGGCCTTTCTGAGGTTCACCCCCAAACGTTTTGCCATCCTCCTCCTATTTTCCTGACCTCATTTGTGTTGGCTTTAGGACCCTGTGCACTTTACCACTGCTAGTCAGTGCTAAAGTGCATACACCCTCTCCATAAAACATGGTGAAATTGTCTCATACCCAATTGGCTTAATTAATTTACTTTTAAGTCCCTAGTCAAGTGCACTTCATGTGCCCAGGGCCTGTAAATTAAATGCTACTAGTGGGCTGCAGAACTGGTTGTGCCACCCACATAAGTAGCCCCTTAACTATGTCTCAGGCCTGCCATTGCAGGGCCTGTGTGTGCAGTTTCTCTGCCACTTCGGTTTGCAATTTAAAAGTAATTGCCAAGCCTTAAACTCCCCTTTTTCTACATATAAGTCACCCCTAAGGTAGGCCCTAGGTAGCCTGTAGGGCAGGGTGCTATGTGAGTAAAAGGCAGGACATGAACAGGTGTGTTCCATATGTCCTGGTAGTGTAAAACTCCTAAATTCATTTTACACTACTGTGAGGTCTGCTTCTTTCATAGGATAGCACTAGGGCTACCCTCATACACTGTTTGAGTGGTACATTCTGATCTGAAAGGAGTATCCAGGTCATATTTAGTACGGCCAGAATGGTAATAGAAAATCCTGCTTATTAGTGAAATTGGATTTAATATTGCTATTCCAGAAATGTCACTTTTAGAAAGTGAGCATTTCTCTACACTTAAATCCTTATGTGCCTTACAATCCATGTCTGGCTAGGTTACTTGACAGCTCCCTTGTGCATTTCACTCAGACAACCCCAAACACAGGATGCCCAGTCACACCTGCACACATCTGCATACTGAATGGGTCTTTCTGGGCTGGGAGGGTGGAGGGCCTGACACTTACATTTGAAAGGACAGTGGCATGCCCTCACACAATGGACTGCCAAACCCCCTACTGGGACCCTGGCAGACAGGATGGAACTGTAAGGGGACCTGGTGACCTTCTAAGCCACTCTTTGAAGTCTCCCCCACTTGAAAGCCACATTTGGGTATTTAAAAAGAGCCTCTGATCCTATCAACTCAGACACTTCTAGACAAGATGCCACTGGAGAAGAATCCCTGAACCAGAACCTGCAACCTGCCAACAGGAACTGCCTGGCTCCCCAAAGGACTCACCTGACTGCTTTTCTGCAAAGGACTGCTGCCCTGCTGTTGCCCTGCTGCCCTCTGGCTCTGCTGAGAAGTGTTCTCCAAGGGCTTGGATAGAGCTTGCCTCCTGTTCCTTGAAGTCTCATGATCAAAAAGACTTAGGGGGTCATTCCGACCCTGGCGGTCCTTGACCGCCAGGGCCGGGGACCGCGGGAGCACCGCCAACAGGCTGGCGGTGCTCCCAAGGGCATTCTGACCGCGGCGGTAAAGCCGCGGTCAGAAACGGAAAACCGGCAGTCTCCCGCCGGTTTTCCACTGCCCTGAGGAATCCTCAGCTGCGCCGCCATGGGGATTCCGACCCCCTCACCGCCATCCTGTTCCTGGCGGTTTTGACCGCCAGGAACAGGATGGCGGTGAGGGGTGTCGTGGGGCCCCTAAAAGATTTTCAGTGTCTGCCATGCAGACACTGAAAATCGCGACGGGTGCTACTGCACCCGTCGCACCCTTCCCACTCCGCCGGCTCCATTCGGAGCCGGCTTCCTCGTGGGAAGGGGTTTCCCGCTGGGCTGGCGGGCGGCCTTCTGGTGGTCGCCCGCCAGCCCAACGGGAAACACAGAATAACCGCGGCGGTCTTCTGACCGCGCAGCGGTATTCTGGCGGCTACCGCCGGCACCGCAGTTACCGCGGCCGGCGGGAGTCAGAAGGACCCCCTTAATCCTGTGCGGTGAAAATTGGACAAACAGCCTGCAAGAAATGATGCACAGCCTGCATCGTGGTGAGAAAATCACCGCACACTGAACCGGAACGACGCAGCCCGGTTCCCTGAAGTTGAGATCGTCGTAGCGTCAGCGTTGTGACTGGAACTTCGACGCACGGCCCATGGAATCGACGCAAAGCCGAGCCGGAACAACACAGTACGACTTCCTGAGAGGAATCGACGCAAGCACCAGCCGTGCAGCAGAAATTTCCACACATCGCCCACTGGATCAACACAGCTCCTGTGACTTTGTCCTGCATGCCCAGGATTTCAACGTATCACCCCCAGGGTGTCTGAAAACCATGCAACCCGAAGAGGATTCCAGTCTATGCACTGGAAATTGACACAAAGCCAGCCCTGCATGAAAACTCAACGGCATATCATCTGTGTGCACCGGAAAAATCGATGCACACCTCCCCGTTTTCCACGCATCTCCTCCTCTGCGGCCCCTTGTGGAGAATTTGAATGCAAATCAGGTACTTTGTGCTTACAAGGGACACTTGTTGCTTTTTAAGAACTAAAAACTCTTTTTATCATTCTCTGAAGTGATATTTCATTGTGTACTTATTGAATCTTGATCATTTTGACCTGCATTTATTCAGATAAATATTCTATATTTTTCTAAACACTGTGTGGTATATTTATGTGGTGCTATACTGTGTTATTGCGTGATTTATTGCACAAATACTTTACACATTGCCTTCTAGGTTAAGCCTGACTGCTCAATGCCAAGCTTCCAGAGGGTGGGCACAGGATAATTTGGATTGTGTGGGACTTACCCTGACTAGAGTGAGGGTCCTTGCTTGGACAGGGGGTAACCTGACTGCCAACCAAAGACCCCATTTCTAACAACCACCTTAATCCCTACCATCTACTGTGACTGATATAAGTAAGGGTATGACCAGCTCATTAAGATAGGCACTAATCAACTCTCATTTACTAGGTAAATATGCAATCAAGGGTAACGGACTGCTACTCAGCACAATGCAGCTGCACTACTATTTGTCCAGAGCCTTGGAATTCTGAGGCTTTTGCCTATAACTTGGATTCTGTTTGCTTCCAGGGTTACAAAGCTTGTCAGCTCCAATCTCAAAAACGGCAGAGCAGAGGACGTACTATATTATCTAAACTTTTTGTCTGGCATCCTTTTTCCTACCCTTTTCCATTGAACTTTCACCCACTTCCTCTATAATGGACAGACTTTTCTACCGACCTAATTCTCCCCGCGTAACTTTTGGCAATCTTTTAGCAGATGTTTTGTAATCAGTGTTACTTGGCCACTCCTCCTTTTTGGTCTTTAATGTTTTAATAAATCAGCAAATGACATAGACAGTTCCAGTGCTATGATACTGACTAATTCCTTACAGGACCTACCTTAATCTTGCCCAGATAGTCTATGGACCAAATGTGTGGCTGACCACATTATCTTCCTTATCTTTGCTCCAGTCAAATTTATAAACTGCAGCTGTCCTCTTCCCCAATCTTGGACTGACCGTTTCTCTTTCCATTTAGTATTCTTCTACCAAATGTTGCAGCCAGAACCTAGTGGCAGGAATGTCCCAAGATTACAAAACCAGCATGAGCCAAACTTCCCTGAGGCACTTTTGCAGATTCTCTAACCAGATGAGACTTCATCCCACAGTTCTTCTACTGAGACCAATATTGCAAATATTAATCAGTGGGCTACTTCTGCATTGTCTATAAGCTTGACTCACTCTTGTCGATATCGCCCTACTGCTCACTGGTATAATCCATACCGTAAAAAGACCAAACTATATGCCAAAAGTTAGGGGTTTAATGAGGGTTAGGTTACTCATCTGACAGCAAAAAAAAGCTCAAAACACGCCTAGACCTGTAAAATCTTGATGTCAAAACTAAAGCAGACTACTTTCCTCTCATTCTACTCTCCTGAATGTGTCTCCTCCTATCCAGAGACTTCTCAGTAGGTTTGTAGTAACCACTCAGAAATGTTTGCAGACAAAAATAAGTGGATAAGCAATTGCTGTCTGAAATCAGCTAATGTCACAAGCTCCTTGCCCTTCACCTCCTGCTACCACAGTGAATTCTCAATGTCTTCTGAACTTAACCTTTTGTCACCCTCTCAATTTCCATATCTTATGTTCGCTGCTTCCTTGTTCCTCTTTGGATCACTGTGACCCCAAAATTTACATACTAGCTCTCCAGTCATCCTTGCTAAGCATGTGCAAAAATTCCATTACATCTGCCATTTTGCCTCCTGCTTGGGAAAAAACCTGCGTTATCCCACTTCGAAAAAACCCTCAGGCGACCCTTCCATCCTAAGTCATTTTCACTCCCTCTTTCTTACTCATAAAGCTCCCCTAAACAGCTATAAATAGGTATGCCTCTATTTAGGTGCAATCTATTAAATTCCTGGACATAGCACAATCTGGCTATGGTCGGGCCCACAGCACTCAGGCAGCATTGGTTTCAGTGCTCAATGACCTTCAAATAGTAGTGGACAAAGGTACATTTTCAGTTCTGGTCCGACTTGGCTTTTCTTCAGCATCTTATACAGTCTCCCTCGTCTTTCTGTTAACAGTGTTCTCAAAAGCTGGAGTACAAGGTGCTGATCTTGCATGAATAAAGCCCTGTGTTTCTAATAGTACCTTTAAAGTGTAATAATGTGCACCTTTCAAATCCAGTTCTAATCCCTGCAACCCTTTATTTACCACACTGTTTAAAATTGCTATTGAGTCACTGGCCCAATTCATCTATTGTTTTGGACTTCAGTCCATGTGCTATGCCAAAGACCTCAGCATTCTCATTTCTTTGGATGAGAACCCTCAATTGCAGACATCTAATTATTAGAATTGCATGGTGCAGGTGGTAGAATGGATTAGGAGTAACGCCCTGAAGTTCAGTATTGAAATGAAGATGTTACTCATTCCATGACTTAACTCCTGCTCTTGTCTGCTAGTTTAGAACCTGAGCTGTATATGTGACTAAGACCTGTCTTTAACTAGACAGGTCACAAAACACATCAACTTGCTTCTTGTTTCTACTGCTGCTGTCCAAAGTCTTAGCATACCTCCAGTTTCATTCTCGATCATTAGTTATTCAGGCAACCAAACTGAGTCGACTAGACTACTGCAACTCTCTATTTTGGGGTGCCTCGACCTACGCTCGCAAACGTCTTTAGCACATTCAAAATGTGGCTGCCCACTTTCTGCTCTCGATTTACCCGGCATATCAGCTACCACTTAAACTCTTGAGGCTTTGCATTGACATAACAATGTATAATAACATAAAACAAGGTCAGGGATATTTTTTGAGGATTGGCACGAATTTCTACCACAGCACATAAATATATATCTGGAAAGTGTTGCCCGAAAAGGTTTTGTCAAGCCTCTGTGGAATCTTTTATTCCTATGATGTTAATATTAGCTATAGAATCTAAGACCCTGATTTGGATCTCTGAGGAATGGTTACTCTGTCAGAACGGTGACGGATGTCCCCTCCTTCACATATAAATACCATAGAAAACAATGATATTTAGAGTCCATCAGACGGGATCCATCATCACTGTGATGGAGTAACCCTCTGCCGAGATCTAAATTAGGCCCTATGTCCTCTGCTTAGACTTTCCAAAACCTCTGCTTGGTAAAGTTCTTGCCAAACCAGGTGCTTTGTTTTTTCTGCCTGACTGGATCCTTTGTGTTTTCCTATTGGTATAAGAGGGTTATGTGTATAGTTGACATAATTTTCAAAGAAAATAGCACCCATGCATTCATATTTTGTAATTTTGGACCAGGCAGTAGTTGATACCAGAATCAGAATAGGTGCAAATTCCTGTACTAGTTTTCATTTATATTCTTATTGCATTAGATTAAGATTGAGCTGAGAGTGGTGTTTGCATCTTGAAGTTTCTTGGTTAGGATTTTCTTGAAACTGAAAATTGCATGTCTATAGCCCATTGTCTGGTTTCACCACAATCAGAAATCTATAGTGGTCCTATTCCAGGCGAAAAATAGGGCAGTCCATTTGGGTATTTTATTTGAATTCTCATACATGTAGTACAGCATTTATAATGAAAACAGCAAACTACTAGTACCAGAATGCAAAAAACGTAGGATAGAACAATTAGCTTACACTTGAAGTTGAATACTTAACAATTCAAAAACTCTCAGGCATTTTATATAAATTAAAATACACCTGTTAGACTTTTCATCCTTAGCGTGGTCTCCCTTAACTTCTTCCCTCTGTTTCCCAGGTTGCTGATGTGTGCTGGACTCTGATGTTGCTGTTTTTGTTACTCAAGGCATTTTACCACTGCTAACCAGTACTAAAGTGCAAGTGCTCATTTACAAAATGTGTAGGTAATTGGTTTATCCATGATTGCCATATTTGATTTATTAGTAAGTCCGTAATACAGTGCACTGGAGGTGCCCAGGGCCTGTATATCAAATCCTACTAGTGGGCCTGCAGCACTGGTTGTGCCATCCACATAAGTAGCTCTGTAATCATGTCCCAGACCTGCCACTGCAGTGTCTGTGTGCGCAGTGTTAACTGTAAATTCGACTTGGCAAGCACATCCACTTGCCAGGCCTAGACCTTCCCTTTTCTTACACATAAGGCACCCCTAAGATAGGTCTTAGGTAGCCATAAGGGCAGGGTGCAGTGTATGGTTAAGGTAGGACATATATTAATGTGTCTTATTTGTCCTGACAGTGAAATATTGCTAAATTAGTTTTTCACTGTTGCAAGGCCTGTCCCTCTCATAGGTTAACATGGGGGCTGCCTTTAAATATGATTAAAGTGTAGATTCCCTTTGGGAGCGGATAGACACACAGAGTTTGGGGTCTCTGGCTCACAATTTGAAAATACATCTTTTAGTGAAGTTGATTTTAAGATTGTGTGTTTGAAAATGCCACTTTTAGAAAGTGAACATCTTCTTGCTTATACCATTTCTGTGACTCTGCCTGTTTGTGGAGTCCCTGTCTGAGTCAGTTTGGCAGTTGGGCTGGTTGCACCTCACACTAGACAATGACACAAAGGGAGCTGGGGTATAGTCTGCATTTCCTGATGAGTCATCTGTGCTAGGAGGGAGAGGAGGAGTGGTCACTCACACCTGAAAGGGCTGTGCCTGCCCTCACACAATGCAGTCTCCAACACCCTGGTGAGTGTCTGGGGCCTGGCCTGGGCAAGGCAGTATTTCACATTCAAGAGAGACTTTGCTTTGAAGTAGGCCTACTTCAAAGGAGAAATTGGGTATAAGAAGGGCACCCAAAACCACAGACTTTGGGAACCAAGAGGAACCTCTGCCTGGAGAAGAGCTGAAGAGCTGATGAAGAAGAGCTGCCCTGCCTGTGACTGTGCTTTGTGGAGCTATCCTGCAGTTGCTGCTTCTGCCAGAGTAAGAGGGCAAAGATTGGACTTTGTGTGCCTTCCATCTTGTGAAGATCTCCAAGGGCTTGATTTAGAGCTTGCCTCCTGTTGTTTGAAGTCTCAGGGACAGCAAAGACTTCCCTCTGCCACCACCTGGAGTCTCTGGAGAGAGTCACAACACCACCCTGAGCATGGAACATTCACAATACCAGAACCCTTATATTGGCCAAATTACACCAGCCCCTTCAACATCTGTGGAAGCAATTGGAAAGGAGGCCCGGCCAGGGGCAGGACATGCCTCAGACACCCCTGTCTCTGTAGCTGAAGACCGACCCCGCAAGTGTGGACGTCCACCCAAACAAGCAGGAGGTGCAGATGGCAAGACAATAACCACTGCCAGGAAGTAACACCCAACTGACAGATTCCCTTTTTTGTTCCAATTTTCTAGAATAATAGGACACTTGACTTGGATATCAAATGTTGTGGCAGCTACTCACAACCAAGACTGAACCCCTTCATTATTTGAACATTATTTCTTTGCTTACATTCATCCTAGTCTCCTGTGCACATGAAAATAAAACCAACGAATACACTATCTATGTATGATAGTAATTTTTCATCTATGTGAGTAGTTTAATCTGAAATATATTTCATGATTGACTCATAAGAAGGAAATGTGAGGAGGGACATGTTGGGGCTCGCTACCAATACAATGACACTAGTGGAAAATCACCAATCTCTATTTATTACACTGTGCAGCCCACAGGCTGACCAAATGTCAGGACTGCCATAGTCAAGTATGTCTAAGCATGTACTGCTTTGGCATAGGTGTCAGTAAGTAACATCCCATTGACAACTGAAGTAAGGGACAAGTCACACCGTGTCCCTTTGAATAGCCTAACAGATTGGTGCAAATTGTCATCAGCTTAACCATTATCACATAACTATTCTATACCTACCAAATCTACATATTCAATAATACAGACATAGGGCAGTACAACAGTCCCAGGTCAGAGACCCTTCCACTTACAATGGTCAGGCATCTGTAGGTATGTCACTCACCTATGTCAGTGATGACACACGTGCACAGTGGCCTGCAATAAGGGAACATAATGACAGCTACATACAAGTCAAATAGGATCTTTGTCAATACAATGTGAAGGTTGAGTCAATGGATTGCACAGGATGACACATGATCAAACACATGACACCATTGGACCCACATACCTCGGAAACATGTCTATTGTATAGCACAGACCTCTGCCATCCCACTGTCCTGACAGCCTGGGCATGGGACTCATACACCCCAAAAATATGTAACACAGTTACTGGATCAATCCATGTACACCTCAGATGTCAGACCAGCTAGAGCCACCTGCCAGTGACACAACTCAGAAATGTCCACATGAAGATGGCATTGTGAAAAAACCTGGAAGAAAAAAGGGGTAAACAAGGAGTTTAGGCATTTAAAGGCTCACATGAGCTAGAAAAATCTGTTCCAAATATATTTGTTTCTCACATTTTGACTGCCCAAATGAAGGAGATCCTCACGAGAGTCACAACTCCATGTCTAAACTTGCCTGAAAACCTGAGCTGAATACTGCAAAGCATCAATTGATCTCTCTGGTGGTCACACAGAAACCCCTCTCAACCAATCCTGACCTCCACACTACCCCAAGGAGTCAGTGAAATTACAGAATGCCACATAATTAGACTCAAGTGAAATACTAATTGATGAGATCTGTTTGCTTGTTTCGACCTTCATCCTCATCACTGTCATCCTCACTTGCCATTACTGCATTCTGACCTGGTGGAACTGTTAGCTCCACTTCACTTCAGGGCAAGGTTGTGGAGCATGCAGCAGGCCCCAATGATCTGACACACTTTAGCGGGTGAGTAGAGGAGGGCTCCACCAGACATATTGATACTGTGGAATCTTGCCTCAGGAGTCCAAAAGCCTGCTTTATGACACCCTGTGCCTTCCATGGACCTCCTTGAAGCAGACTTTCCCTGATGTGGTTGAGTTCCTCACTAGTGTCAACAACCAAGGACAGTTTGGATAGGTAGAATTTCCTGTAAGAAACTGTGACATGTGTGCAAACATGAGTTCAGGGCTTCATCACATTTAGCAGCAGACATAGCATAAAACATACACGGCATATGCAACGTACCAGCCAGCCAAGCCCTCTCTGGGTACTGTTGTGTCATCAGCTGTGGGATAGGTCTGTTTCACAGGATGAAGGCATCATGGACTGAACCTGGGTGCATTGCACATACTTGGGAAATGTAACGGTCCTCCAAACAAACTACTTGAACATTTATGGATTGGAAAATCTTCCTGTTCTGATAAACCTGTTCATTGCGATGTGGGGGAACCAGAGCTACATGGGTACCATCAACGGCTCCAACTACATGTGCAATGTGTGCCAAACCATAGAATTCTGCTTTCACATGGGAAAAATCTTCACGCTATGAAAATCAGATGTAGCTGTCCAGGTTCTTCAACACTGAAGGGAGCACATCCTTCAGGACCAGACTGGACTTCGGTTGGGACATCCCTGCAGTTAGGGCCACTGTATGTTGGAAGGAGCCTGTGACCCAGAAGTGCAGCACTGACATGACTTGAACAATGGGTGGTATGCTATTTGGATGAGTGATGGCAGGCATCAGATCTGGCTCCAAGTGACAACAGAGCTCCTTGATTGTCTGCTGTCCAGGCTGTAAATTTGTATGACATGTCTATTCTTCATGGTCTGCAAGGCTACTAGTGGATGATATACAGGAGGTTGTCTAACCCTTCTCATACTAGTGTAACTATGTGAGAGAAAATAAGAAGGTATTTCTGTCACTCATTGTGTCTGTTGTAAATGACATAACATATGTCATATAAAAACTGTGGCATGCCATTTGATACAGTGAAAACATGATATACAGCACATACAAATGCTAAAAGAGTCAGATTAGTTACATGTCATCCCCGTGCCTCAATCAAGATATGTATATATGAATTGATACATCAGTGAGACTATGTGACACTAACATCAAACAATGCCTGTGATTGAAAGCCCAAAAACTAATATTGCACATGGCTAAGAGGGTGGTGACTGTAACACCAAAGATTTCTAAAACGTAGCAGGACAACATGACAACATGATCCTTCAATCAGGACAAGAATACATCTTTAGACAATGGCAGCACTGAAGATTATGCCGTAGAAATGTTTCCCACACTGTGACGCATCTAAAATGTAATTATTCTGAACATCTAAAGGTTTTAAGATGTCGACTGCCTGACCTACTACAATGTACAATAGGAAATGACTGTCACCGGAAGTCGTCATGGTGGTAGGTGGATGCTACTGTGGAGGACATTGCAGTTGGATAACATTGCTGTCTGTGGTGGTCTTGGGCCAATGGCAGTGTCCTCTGGTGGTGACGGGCGCATATGTGGCAGACTGCTTAATTTCTCACTTGACTCCTGACACTGCTGCCAGCAAGACCTCCATGTCCTGAGCTGCTGTTTACTGCCTCTGGGAGCAATCATGCCATGTCCTTCAGGTGATAGGGCCCCTGCCTTCATACCAGAAGAGCTGGAGAAGCTTGTGGAGATCCTATCCCTGTATGGACAGCTCTATGGTGCACCAGAGGAGAAGGTAAGAGCAGCATGTGCACATATATATCTGTAGCTCTACTAAGCTTTGATTTAGGTAGCCTAATTTTATGGGCAACATTTCAGAATGTGCCCTGAAATATTATAGACCTGTAGTTGCTATCTATGTGCTTATATGGTTGAGTTCCTAGGAATGTAGCTATGTGAAGTGAGAGGTTTAGTGTCCTGAGACATTGTGGGGAATGTGCAATGAGTGTTCCCTGACCCACCTTGTAATTTTTGCACATGGTTAGCTGAGGTGTCATTACAGCTATCACCAGTTAAATCCCATCATCAGATGTGCTTGATGTGTGCTCATATGTGGTAATATGACAGCAGGAGGTGTTGATGCATGTTTTTTGGCGGTTTCTCACCATACTTGTGTCCTTTCTGTATCTGCACAAACATCTGTGGCCACATCTGGCATTGTTGTAGTGTTGTACTGAAGCCAGCTAATGACGCTTTGTGATGAGGACGACAGTATTGATGGGGCTTTACCCTAGCCCTTCCCTACTCTTTCAGTACCTCGAGATGCACCTGTGTTTTTTTTACAGACTACCTGGGATGCCTGTCTCTTCAAGCCTCTACAGGGATACAGGAAGTGGTGGGGTGTGATATAGCATGTGATGATGATCAGCCCCCTTATAAATGGTGGCCTGAAGTAAGAGGCGGGACTAACCTGAAAGCGAGGAGAACTAATGAGCCAGGAGAGAGAAGCACCAGAGAAAGATGCCCGGGGAAATAGACCCAGAACAACAGCAACCGGAGCAGGAGAACTTGAGAAGCCACAGCCTTCCATCTGAGATCTCCAGGGACCAGGATGAGAGCTGACAGAGTAAGCCAGAAGGCCAAAGTTTTCTCGTATCAGCCCGCCACGCTCCCGGAAGAGCGTTGCTAGCGCAGGTATTCGGGTGTCTAGTCGGACTAACTGGTGGATGAAAAACAGGTAACTACAGGGACGCTAACATTAAGGAATATCCATTTACCTGAGGTTCTTTCCTCTTCTATTTAAGGGGCTTGCCAACCGCAGGGGTCGAGTCCAGTGGATCCGAGAGGGAAGAGGAAAATGAAGACGATTGTGATAAAAAAAAGTCAAAGTAGGAAAACACAATCCGTATAGAGGGTAATAAAGAGACCTATAAGCAAATAACCCAGGCATGCAATATGTTTTGTTATCCGTCTACTGAGTTGTTTGTCAGACCATGTGTCAAGTGTTAGAGAATGAGAGCATAATGTTACGACTCTGTCGTCCCATTTCTAGGGGGTGCTGTAAGGGAACTCTTGGTACCCTGGGAATCACCTTGAACACTTATCTAGAGTCCCTTGCTGACTCCTGTTTGTTTCTCTTTTCGCCATGGTATACTTATGTAGTACTACAGTTGCTTCCTGGGACTGCAAATCCCATAATGCACAGCCTGGTAGTCAGGAAAGCCTGGATTCTGTTTCCCATTGTTTTCTATGGGAGAAGTCCAGTTGCTCCTTTTCACCGGATCCTCTCCTCTAGGACTTGCAAGTGTCTGAAACTACACACACCTGAGACCTCTCCTGTGCAGCCCAGCTTGGAACTGCTTATAAGCATCCATTTCCCCAAGATCACCATTGTGCATTGGAGTTCAATTCCTTTGTGTTACAGACCTCTTATCGGATGGTGTTCCAGTTTTGTTCCTGTTCTGTTCCAGCTTGATCCTGTTTCCTGTTTCTCTGCCCCGCTCCTGATTGTTCCAGCCAGAGTCTGCTCCCTATCTGTTAGCCTTGTACCTATTTGTTTGTTCCAGAGCCTGCTCCCTGTTTCTCTATCCTGCTCCTGCCCTGTTACAGCCTGAACCTGCTCTCTGTTTTCCAGTCCTGTTTACTGCCTAGTCCTACTCCCTGTATTCCATCCCTGTCCTTGCTTGTTCCGGCCAAAGCCTGCTCTCTGTTTCCCAGTCCTGTCTCTGTTTGTTCCAGCCAGAAGTTTGCACCTAGTTTTCCAGTCCTAGTCCTGCCTTTGCTTCAGCCTGTGCCTGTTCCCAGCTCCTGCCTCTGCCTCTTAGTTTGTTCCTTCTGTTTCCGTTTCCTCTCAGTATTTGTGTCTGGTAAGTGTTCTATCAGTCTTAACCAGTGTCTAAGTGTCCTCCTTTGTACTGGGGTTGACTCCTGGTTTCTAGGAGGCAATTCCAGCCCCCATCCTTGTCTAGTGTTATACGTTGTATTTTGTGCCTAACAGTGACAGTGTGCTATTGCTGTTTTTCCAGGAATTGCCACTGTGTTTCTAGCTGGACCCACAAGAGCTTGTCTTGTGTATGTAAGTACTATCCTTGTTTGTGCTCTAGGGTCCAGAGACAGAATCACTTCTGCTGCCTTCTTTCTATGGGGCTGGTAGGGTGATTATCTGTAAAAGCATACTGCACAGAGTCATTGACCTTTCCTGTCACTGTGGGAGGTTCTGCGCCTTACTCTGTGTACAACCTCAGCGTGTTTGTCCATTAGTAATCCGTTTCCTGTTTGTTCACACAAGGGCTGCTCTGCTTTTACGTTCCTGCTTCCTGTGCCTGTCCATAGCTGTCCTTTCCGTGTATGCCTTTAGCTGCTCTTCTGCCCCAGTACACTACCTCTTTAGGATGTTCGGTGACCTCAAGGGGTGTCCCAACCAGAGTCCTGATCAGACCCACCCGAAACCGTGACACATAAGGCACCGTCAGTCTGCTACAAGATGGATCACCTTGTGCATCGACTATGTGTGGGCCAGCAGAAACTGGAATGAGCCCTCGAGAAACAGATAAAGCAAGGGGAGGTAGTGGACCGTGCTCGACAATGCCATTTGTTCTCAATGGGATAACCTCACTAAAATGGCAGAAGGGCAGCTTCAGATTGTTGCTGGCATTGACCAGTCACGAGGGCACATGGTATCAGGGGTCTATGGTACAATTACAGAAGTATGTACCTTGGGAAGAACCTGTAGCTGAACTTTGAGCGAGCTGCTTGTGCTAGCACCTGGCCAACTGAAAGATGACCCTTCTATTTAGCACAGTTGCTTACAGGAGAAGCACAAGTGACATATCAGAATTCAACTGCGAAGGGACGACAGGTTATGGAGAGGTGAAACAGTTTATTATGGATCGTTTAGGCGTAGATTAAGAAACTCGCAGATTGAAATTCAGGAAAGAAAGGGGTACACCCTGAGACAACCCAAAGACCTTGTTCTATAGAATCAAAGACACCACAGATTGCTAGCTTAAACTCTTGGAATCCACAAAAGGAGAAATTATGGAAAAAATCTGTCTTGAACAGTATTTGGAAGCATTACCATTTCAAACGCAGAAATGGCTGAAACAACATGCTGGGTTGAATCTTGACCATGCAGTAGAAATGGCCACTTCATTTGCACATGCCCAGTCTCTAGGGTATCCTGTTGAGCCTGAGAAGACCTCCAAGTCCATCCTCCTGTCCAGTCACAAGTAATTGAAAAAAAGCGTAACAAATCCATTAATGAACCTTACAAGGCTAGAATAAGGAAACCCAAGCCTATGGTAAACCCTGGTTCTCAATGGTACGAATGTGGAGAGTGGGGCCATATTGCCCGTTTCTGCAAAAGATGAAAAGAGTAGGGATATGAAGAACCTCTGGATATAGGTTATGTTCCTAGGTTTGTTTTCTATGCCCAGGAAACTGGCCCCCTGTATTATGTACGTTGTTGTTAAATGGGACAACCATAACCACTTTGTTAGAGTCCAGCTATAGGCAATTGGTAGTCAGGAGAGAGTGTGTACATCCTTCCTAAATAATTCCAGACAAAAAGGTAGGATACTTTATGTACACAGTGACACCAAGGTATATCCAGTGGCCAGACTAAGGGGCAGGTTTAAGAGTCCCCAACGCCTCCTTGCACCACATTAGCATCATTTTTTCACGCTAATGTGGCCCAAGGAGGCCAAAATCGCTGTGCCAAATTTACAAAGTGGTGCAATGCATACATTGCACCACTTTGTAACCCTTCATGCTACATTATGCCTGTGCCAGGCATAATGTATGCAAAGGGGGCCAAAAAAATGACGCAAAGAAATCTAAGAGATTTCTTTGCGTCATTCGTTCCTGCATCTTTTAACGCATGCTCAGAGCAGGCATTAAAAGGAGGCACACCATTGTTTACAATGGGCCTCAATGGGCTTTGCAGGATTAGGATCAAAGTGTTTGACACTAATCCTGCAAAGCCCCAAACTATGGTAAAAAATTCTGACTCTAGTTCCCTAACTATCTAATTACGGCACACACATGGTGGCGTTAGGGGGGCATTAAAGGGCACAAGAAAAGTGGTGCAGAAATGGGTGCAGCGCCACTTTTCTTAAATCTGGTCCTTAATTTCTCCAGCCCCTCAGGGATAAGCAGCACAGTTGAGGTAGGGGTTCTACTGTGCCTCCCTGAACATCACATTTTGGGTACAGATAATCTCTGATTCATAGAGTTGTTGTTAGGAAACTGTTTAAGAAAAACCAACCCAGACCACCATAGTCACAAAGGAGTCTTTTGTCCATGATTCTCTACTTACTCCAGAACCGTGGGGATTGAACAAACAGTTTGCACTGGCGCAACTTAACAATAGCACCCTTCAGAATGCTTGACAAAGTGCCAAGAATAGCTCGGGCTCCTCCACTCCTACATATCCATGTTTCATTATACAAAAGAACCTCCTATACTGATTAGGTAAGGCCAATGATACCCGTCAGTTGTTAGTCCCTTTGGAGTACCGTGATCACGTTTTGGTTTTTGCACATTCACATCTTTTGGCTGGTCACTCTGGAATAGAAAAGACCAGCCAAGCCATCCTACTAAATTTCTGTTGCCCTGGATACATGTGCAGGTCAAGCAATATTGCCAAGAGTGTGTCATATGCCAAAAAAAGAATCCCTATCAACCACTCCCGGTATCCTTACAATCGTAACCAGTATTAGGAAAGCCATTTGACCGTATCGGTATGGATTTGATAGGACCCTTACCCTGGTCCACAAAAGATTTCCAATACGTGTTTTTGATGGTTGATTGTTTTACAAGGTATCCGAGGCCATTTTCTTATGAGTGACTGCGTCAAAGGAAATCGCCCAACATCTCATTGAGGTATTTTCTCAGATGGGATTTCCTCACGAGATCCTCACAGATCAGGGAACTCCCTTTGTATACTGAAACAGGTTTGCAAACAGTTAAACATAAAACATTTAACCACTTCTGTTAAAAAAAAAAACAGACATACAACCTTGTTGAGAGGTACAATGGAAGTCTCAAATTGACTATGGTGATGGGAGAACTTCGGATCACTTACTTCTGCTTGCATTGTTTGTCCTAAGAAGCCAAGTCCAAAGTAGTTTGGAGGGCTCCTCTTTTGAATTGCTCTTTGGGCGACACTGCATGCACTGCTTGAAATAACAGGAGAAGCATGGGAAAAGGACTCAAGACGAGGCCTGGTCTCTATTGGAGTCTACTAGATAACTCAAACCCCGGCTGGGGAAGCTAAGAGCAATAGCCCATGAAAACCTAGAGAAATCCCAACAAAGACAAAAGCATTTTTATGACAAGGGTAAAATTTGGAGGGAACTCGCTGAATGTGATTAGGCTCTGATCCTTTTACCCACTTCTACTGCCAAAATGAAGAAAGAGTGCAAGGACCCTATGAGATCATTAAGAGAGTAGGACGGGTAACCTACTGGCTATGCCTCCTCCAAAACCAAGGACAGTTATATCACATCAACATCTTAAAGAAATGGTTATGATCCCCTCCCACTAACATACAAGGAAATGAAAACCACTATAAATGACACAAACATAAATAATTCCCTATCTGAAAATGAAGGAGATGAACTTCTGATTGTACTATTACATTTTGCAGACATATTTTCAACTCTACTTGGTAGGAATGGCCTTACTATGCATTCCATACCGACCCAAGAGGGAATAGTGATCAAGCAATGACCATATCATATCCCCAAAGCGAAGCGTCTTGCTCTCCAGGAAGAGGTCACACAAATGCTTATGATGGGGGTAATTGTCCTATCCGAGAGTGAGTGGTGTTCACCTATAGTAACTCATCCCAAAACTGTACGGCAGCCTACATTTTTATATAGACTTTCGGACTGTGAACAGGGTCTCCAAACTGGATGGGTATCCCTTACTTAGAGTGGACAAACTGGTTGAGAGGCTTTGTTGAAGCACACTGCATAAGTTCTATCGACTTGACCAAAGATTATTGGCAGATACCGTTAAATCCAGCTAACCAAGAAAAACTCCACGGGCCCTTGTTACTTTCCAGACACTCATGAACACCCTACTAGCAGTACACCAGGGATATTCATCTGCTTATCTAGATGATATAGTGCTTTATAGCAAGACTTGGCCAGAACACCTTAGCCATCTTAGGTCTGTCCTATCTGAATCACAACTGGCCCACCTCCATATCAATGTGAAAATATCCAAATTTTCACACCGCAAAGTGAAGTATTTAGGTTATCTCCTAGCATACGGGGTGATCAAACCCCAAAAAGAAAAGAAAAAAACATAACGGGGGCTCCTTTTCCCAAAAACAAAAATGGAGATCAAGCTTTTCTCGGTCTCCTAGGATATTATAGAAGGTTTATTCCTTACTTCTCCAAACGTTCACCTTCCCTTACAGACTTGTTGAAGTAATTGTTATCTCCTTTGTTCTTCAAACACCCCCCTTCTACAGCCCTTGAAGCCTTCCAGGATTTGAAGAACACTCTTAGTACAGCTATGATGCTATTGTCTACTGACTTTGGCAAACACTTTATTCTACAAAATGATGCTTCTGATGTTGGCATTGATGCTGTTCTTTCCCAGTTGGATACTAGGGGCAAGAAAGACCCCTTCTCTATATTATTAGGAGACTATTCCCTCGTGAAACGGTGTACCCCACCATCAAAAAGGAGTGTCTGGCACTGAAATGGAGTATTGAGAAACGACTTTACTATCTGGAGGGCAGGTCATTTGTACTATATACCGATCAAGCACCCCTCATCTGGCCTCAGCACAAGGGGAAAAATGACATGGTCCTATGGTGGATTTTGTGTTTGCAAACCTTCAAGTTTTGAGGTCTGCCATAGGAAGGGTAGGGAACAGGGAAACGCTGACTTCTCGTTTTCCCCTTTTCCCCCGATAGGAAAAATCCTGGGGTGGGGGTGTGTGATGAGGATGACAGTATTAATGGGGCTTTACCCAGACCCTTCCCTTCTCTTTCTGTACCCCGAGATGCACCTGTGTCTCTTCTACAGACTACCTGGGATGTCTGTCCCTTTGAAGCCTCAATGGCAGAGGAGCATTGCACCACTGGCTAAGAGCCAGCAGCAGAAAAACAAAACAATACTTGAATATCATTTTATTTTTCTGCTGCTGGCTCAGCCAGCATGTGAAGGGAGGGGTGGGGATGGACCTCAGGAGGTAGGAGGGGGATGAGTAGAGAGTGCACTAAGTGTGCATATGTGTTTGGATGGCCTAAGATGGCCTAAGATGGCCAGCTGTGAGAACCTGGCCTGGCGTGTAGTGGGTACCAGAGGTACTTACACCTTATACCGGGCCCAGTGATGCACCTTAGTGAAATGAAGGCAGTGTCTAGCAGCTTAGGCTGTCTAGAGGTAACTGTAGGAGAGCAGTCAAGGCTCAACTAGGAGACGTGCAAAGCTCTTGCAATACCACTATAGTCACACAGTACTGATACACAAGAAAGACAATACTCAGTGTTACCAAAAATAAAGATACTTTATTTTAGTGACACAAGACCAAACATTTCTTAGAAGCAGTACTCCTACTGGAGGTAAGTATTATGCACAATATATACACTAGTGACCAAAATCAGTTACGTACACAGTCAGAAAATAATGCAAACAGTGAAAAATACAATAGATTGCAAGGGCCCTAGGGGCAACACAAACCATATACTAAAATAGTGGAATGCGAATGTCGGTTCCCCCCTATACAAGTGTAGTGTGTAGAGGGGCACTGGGAGTGCTGGAAAATACCAAAGGTAAGTAAATGACCCCACCCCAGAGCCCAGGAAAGCAGGAATAAAGTACAGCAAGTTTACTCAGAACACACTAGGAGTCGTGGTATAAGATTATGCAAAAACCAAGTAAGACTGCAAGAAACCAACAATGGATTCCTGGACCTGAAGACATACAGAGAGAGAAGTCCAGGTCCAGAAGTTGATGAAGAGTCCAGGAAGATCAGGAGCCCCTGCTAACTCGGACGAAGGTGCAAACATGGATTCTCCGGTCGCATGAAGAAGACAGAAATGCACCAAAGAAGACAGCTGCGGTTTCCTACTTCGTGCAAGAGACTTCCCACGTTGGTTTGTTTGATGCAGGTTGGTTTACGCTGTTGGATTCCTTCAACAAGTCTTGGCCCACGCAAATGTTGCAGTTGGTGGGAAAAGGCACTACCTGGGGCCGGGAGGGACCTGGGTGTCTCTATTCAGACTGAGGAGGCAGAGGAGGCTGTCAGCACTTTAGAGAGCCCTCAGAAGACCAGGCAGCACCCACAGGAGGCCCAGAACATGGGGACAAAGGAGTTGCAGAATTCAGTTATCGCAGCACTACACAAAGGGATCCCACACCGCCGGAGAACAACTCAGGGAGCTGAGTGTTGCAGATAGAGTGCTGGGGACCTGCACTACGCTGTGCATGAAGGACTTTTGGACAAAGTACACAGAAGCCCAAGGAGCTGCATAACACGTGGTGCACAAGGGTATTGTCTGTCACGGGGAGGAAAGCCCTTACGTCCACCAAATTTGGACAACTGGCCTTTGGACAGTCATGATCACTTTGGTCCACCACCTGTGTTCCAGGGATCATGCTTGTCAACAGGCGAGGAGTCCAAGTGTACCGGTTGTTGTTGCAGAGAGGTGCCTGCTGAAGCAGTGAAGTGACTTTGTCACTCCACTGGATATTCCTTTGGTCCTTCTGTTGCAGATGAAGACAGGCAGTCCTCAGAGCATGCACCACCTGGAAACTGTTGCAGTTGTGGCTGGAGCTGAAGTTGCAGAGTCACGGTAGCCTTTCTGGATACTTTGTTGCAGTTACAGTGATCCTGGAGCAGTCTGCAGTTGAGCCGATGGTCAGAAGCTGAAGCAGAGGATGCAGAGAAGTCCTGCTATAGTCTTGCAAACTGAATCTGAGTAAACACCCAGAGGAGAGACCCTAAATAGCCCTGAGAGGGAGACTGGCTACCTAACCAGGTATGCACCTATCGGGAGGGGTCTCTGATGTCACCTGCTGGCACTGGCCACTCAGATGCTCCCAGAGGGTCCCCACACCTTGGAATCCAAGATGGCTACTGCCAGGGGCACTCTGGAGGAGCTCTGGGCAGCACGCCTGGGGTGGTGACGGACAGGGGAGTGGTCACTCCCCTTTCCTTTGTCCAGTTTCATGCCAGAGCAGGGACTGGGGGTCCCTGAACCGGTGTAGACTGGATTGTGCAAGAAAGGCACCATTTGTGCCCTTCAAAGCATTTCCAGAGGCTCTGGGAGGATACCCCTCCCATTCCTGTAACACCTATTTCCAATGGGAGAGGGTGTAACACCCCTTTCCTAAAGGAAATGCATTGTCCTGCCTTCATGGGATTGAGCTGCTCTATTTCCAGGAGGGCAGAAACCTGTCTGTGAGGTGGCAGCAGCTGGGGCTGCAGTGGAAACCTCACAGAGCTGGTTTGGCAGTACTAATTGTCTATGGTGGAGCTCCCAGGGTGCATGGAATTGTCCCCCCAATGCCAGGGTTGGATTTGGGGTTCAATTTCTCAATCTTAGACACCTCATATGACCATATTTGGAGTTACCATTGTGAAGCTACGTATATATAGAGCAAGGGTGCCCTAACGCACAGTAACGTTACAGCTAGCCTTCAGAAGGTTAGACATATAGGTGACTTGTAAGTTACATGGTGCAGTGAAAATGGCTGTGAAATAGTGTGTTCACTATTTCACTCAGGCTGCAGTTGCAGTCCTGAAAGAGTGTTTGCATGAGCTCCTTATGGGTGGGAAAACAAATGCTGCAGCCCATAAGGATCTCCTGGAACCCCAATGCCCTGGGTACCTAGGTACCATATACTAGGGACTTATAAGGGGGGTCCAGTGTGCCCATCTGAATTGGAATATGGAGTCACTAGACTAACGTGACAAACTTGGTAAACAGAGACAGCATAAGCATTGGAGTTCTGGTTAGCAGAACTCTAGTGGCACAGTCAAGCATTTTGACAACACAGTAAAACACACTGACAGAAAGACCACAAACTATGAGCACTAGGGTCCTGATTAGCAGGATCCCAGTTAGACAGTAGAAACAAGCTGTCAAAAACGGGGGTAACCATGCTAGAAGAAAGCCACCTCCCTACACCATCCAAACACAAACGTAGGTTTCTTCAGCCAGGCTGTGTACACAGCTGAACAGGAGAAACTGCATAGGCCCAAGGGTTGTGTCTGAGTGGCAGTCCAGCCTCTCAGACCAAACCTGATGATGCGTTCATGCTAGCTTGAGCTTGTAAGCAGTGCCAGGATTGCTGTGGATCCTCTTCTGGCGAATGCTGGGACACCAGAACAGGAAAGGAGAAAGAGCGAGGCGGTAGGAGAGAAGGACGGAGGCGACGAGTGGTGTCATTTTTAAAAATCTATTTCCCCCGTCCACATGTCCCCCCACCCCCGTCCTATCCCCCATACCCTCCCCTTCATATTTGCAGCAGCCGCCGGTGCTCTACAGGGATATAGGAGGTGGAGGGGCATGGTATTGTGTGTGACGCTGATCAGCCCCCGATGAATGGTGGCCTGAAATAAGAGGCATGACTAACTCTGAAGCAAGGAGTACCAACGAGCACAGGAGAGATAAGCACCAGAGGAAGACTACTGCGGAAATAGACCCAGAACAATGCTAACCAGGGCAGGACGACTTGAGAAGTCTCAGCCTTCCATCTGAGATCGCCAGGGACCCGGATGAGAGTCAACGAAGGAATCCAGAAGGCCACCATTTCCTCGTATCGGCCCGCCACACTCCTGGAGACGCAAGCCTAGCCCAGGTACGAGGACGTCCTCTGGGAGTAACTGGTGAGTGGGAACGGGTAGCTACAGGGATGGAAATGTTTAGACCAGAGAGTGGTCACCCGTCTAAGCAGTGGACTACCCATCTTGTTTAGGAGAAGGGAATGAGAGTTGCATGCCCCACTTGTAACCATTAGAAAAGGAAGAAATGCATGACAACATGGTGACGGGATTTGGCAAGTCAGTGATTATATCCCTCACACCCATTCCCTTACTATAGCTAACGTTAAGAAACATCCACTTACCTGTGGTTCTTTCCTCTTCTATCTGAGGGGCATGCCAACAACGGTAGACCAGTCCAGTGGATCCTAGAGTGAAGAGGAAACAAAAGTCAAAAGAGGGAAACTCAAGACGTGTGGAGAATAATAAAGAGAGCTATAAGCAAATAACTAAGGTGTGCAATACATTTTGTTATCCATTTGCCGAGCAATTTTCCAGACCATGTGACACACTCTATGGCCCGATGCTCTGCACAGTGACAACCATTGGCATTTGGCTATGGGATACATGAAGTATTGTGATGCATCTAACCTTTTGGGACATCGTATTATGTGTTGATTTGTGTGTTCTGCCTGCAGAGAAAGTTGCCTTTTCAATTGCCACTTTCTTTAAATATTTCCATCTGGACTGTCATTAAATATCTTTTTCACTGCAAGTGAGAGCCTGTAGCAACACCCTGTACACATAAATAGTATGTGAAGGTTAAAAATCATGCCTCACTACTAAGGTTTATCGTCTTGGGCATGTGCTCAGTGTTTACCATTGTTATAGCATTGGGACATGGTGGAGAGTTGTGACAGATGTGCTCATTACAACTCTGACCACTTGTGTTACATATCTTTCACAGGTTCCATGATCACTGTGCCCTGTTGGTTTCTCAATCCAGCTTTGACATGTACTGGGCATGCTCCTAATTTATTGGATATTGAACATCTGCAAACAGTGTGTTGTGCACTTATGTTCCATGATATTTGAAACTGTGTTTTGGACATGATGTGGGACATGTAAAATGCAAGGCTAGATGTACCTTACTTTAACATAGTGTTTGTGTGCACACATGTTTTGGAAATATATTTCATAATCTGCTGGCTGATACTAAGACCCCCACTTCCTGTAGTAGCATGTGGGTGCATGTGTAAGCGCCTAGGTGCATACAAGTATATGCTTTATGTGTATAACATGGGACTCCCTTGTGTGTTGTCTGAGCAATTTGGACCTGTTTGTAGCCTGGCTGTGACATGTGGGTACCATATGCAGCTTGTGATCTTCAGGGGTTGTGTGTGTGTGTGTGCAATGTTTGCTATTTGGTATACCTGTCACTTGCCATTTTGTGTGATATGTTATATCGTGTTCCTGGTCAATGTCATGTGGATTGCTCATGTCCTAAAAAAAACACTGCTATACTAACTGGTCAGTGCAGGGGCTAAGCTTGTGGTTGTGATGGGTACTCTTGTGGGGAGTGTAAGCAGTAATGTCCCCCTATCCAATATCTGCTATGTGCAATTGGTGGACACGATGGTCAAGACAGGGTGTTATTGGCTTGTTGGACTAACTTACAGATAACTCTGCCTGTTCTTGTGTGGAACTTTTGGACATGATTTTCTGCCTTGTCTTTTGCATCCATGCAGGTCAACATCCATCAGAAGAAGGTGAATTGGAGTGCCATCCCTAAGAAGGTACGGACCCTGTTGTCCACAGCCGAAGGAGCGTCAACTGTTGGAAGAGGTGGGAGGACCTGAGATGCTGGGCCCAGAAGATCGCAAAGGCCCAGCTGGGGATGGGGTGCCCATAGGTCCATGACCTCCCTAATAGCCTGCATTTTTGTGGTGGCCTAACCTGAGTTGGATGGGCAATTGAGGCCAGCACAGCAGCCACAAGGTGGTAAGTACAGACCTAACTCATGTTTGACCCTTTATCAGGTGATTGAGTGAGGAACAGAATGCTAGCTCTGACAATGTGGGTAGTGCCATGTGTCACAGATCTTCTGTGCTCACATTGGTCTACACGGGTAAATAGTGGCAACAGGTGTGCACATTCATTTAGGTTTGGGACATGGTTCTCAACTAAGGAGACCACTCAGTTTTATAGCACAGAAAGGGAGCACATATGACTGTGTTTTGTGTTCCAGTAATCTGCTTTTACTACCCTGGTCACTCTTCCCTAATGTCACAGTAGAAAGGCAGGTAGGTTCTTGCTATCTGTCCTCTGCTATGTATCAGGGGCTATGTCCATATGTGATTTTAATTCAGGCAGGGGCAAGTCATCTCCAGTGTTTGTTGGTTTCTGATGTGTCACAGCATTATGTGATGCAGGGGTGTCTATCAAACATGTCACATGACTTACATAGCTAACATCTTCACACCAGTTGCAAGGTAATTCCCCTTGGTAAGTAAGGAATGTACATTAACATGTGTGATATCCTTTCAGAGTTGACAATCTGCATGTTGGATATCAGTGTGCATGTGCTACATTTCCATTGGAACACATATGTTGGTATCAGATGTAAGCATGTGATAGCCATGCTGATGCCTCGATAGAAGAAAGTTGTAACATTTTTATCCATGGGATACTTTTTTAGGTATGATACATGAACAATGGTTGTTCACTCACACCTATGACCCAGGCATTACAGTGTCAACATCATGTGAATCTTGAAAACTAAATTCATGCCTCACTTTTTGAATTTATTATGTGTACCTCATGTAGAAATGAAGGATTTGTCACATAAGGTCAGGGTGTTTAGAAACTTCATGTTTGACGAATTGTTGCAGTTGTGGTAGTTCATATACACCTGTGTATAGGCCGGTAAGTGTGACCTGACTGTTGACTTACATTATGGTTGGTGTACCAGTAATGTTAGCTTCACTTTTGCTTTGCCACTGGGAATCCTCTACAGACAGATGCAATGCTTGCCATGTCTGATGTGTGGGTAGTGAGGTTGCTTCTCGCTCTGTTACAAATTAGTTTACTCATATTGGTTTTTGCAAGGTCTGTCTCCCTCCATCCTGCACAGCACTGTAGTCTATTTGATACATACACAAAAGAGTTAACTTCTAAATGTGTGCTAGACATTGGTGTGAGCTTACTTAGTCCTGACATGACTATTATTGTTTGTCTTCTGGAGACATTTATCCTAGCTATTTTGGACATAAGTCCATCGTCACTCCCTGCTACATCACAATTGGAGCAAATGTGTGTAACATGTGTACTACCTCATTCACTAACATTTGGCAGGTGTTACATGTTGATATGTCTTATGATGGTATGTGTCCATAGTGATATGGTTGAATCTACGTCGCTTGATGAAGGTATGGCTATTCCCAGTGTTGCCTTCCTTTACTTGGCAGCATATGGTATTGCCTGGTACATGACATCAGGGTAAGGTATTTGTGTGGTAAGGATGGGTCTGTGTATTTGGTAAGCTAACTTACAATAGAAATCTATTGCTTGTCTACTGCCTGACTATGTTGAACAGATTATGGCATCTGTATTGGGGGGAATAATCACCTAGTCATGAAATGGTTAGTGTGATTGCTATTCTTCATTCCTGCTATTGTAGGTTTCTGATAGCTTGCATTGCTGGTGTGGTACAGTTGTAAACTTGAGGAACATATATTTTATTGTGTATTTTTACATGATTTTGGCACCATTCTGGCACTTCCTGTGGGGGGGTCAGTTGACATAATGGTATGTGATTTCTTTATGATTGGTGATGGAAGTGTTATCAGGTGTTTGTTATGATCCTACTTCACTATCCAGCACTGGCAGGTGAGGGAGACAGAGCACAGTGGGGTGGGGAAGCTTCTGGCCACGGGGCCTCCGGTCATGACACCACAGACCCTGAGGGACCAAGTGGCCCAGGGGTAAGGGGAGTGACATGGGGGAGACTGGATTTGCAACATCTTCATCAGAATCCTTCTCCAGGGGCTACTCCCTAGTGGACCACTCCAGTACCATCTTTGTCCGCCACTGTCATTCTATCACCTCCCTCCCTGTAGCTCCCCACCCAGTTGTCCATGGGCATCTCCTTTGCTGCAGGCACCTCTGCGCTAGCCCCTTTTCCCCCTGCCACCCTCAGTGATGAGGATATTGACCTCTTGAGTAGCATCTCAGTGGGTCTGTCCACCATCTTGAATGCCATCCAGGGACTGGCAACCCAGGTCTGGCAAAGCAATGTGTTCCTGAATGGCATTCACTGTTCAATGGCTGGCCTACCGTGATCTTTTCAGGCTCTGGCCTCCACACTGACAGCAGCCAGTCACCCCTTGTCTACCGTACCCCCTCCACCTTCCTCTTCTCAGTCCAAATCCCCCGTTTCCTGACCCAGCCAAAGCACACAAACAGACTTGTGCGCATCCACCTCAAAAGACAAGGGAAACACTCAGAAACATAAGCACCACAAAACTCACCACTGGCACAACCACAAACAACATCCACCTGCAAACACAATAACAGCCCTTATACCCTCACCACCCCCAACATCACAGACACAACACCTGGCATACCTGCAGACACCACACCAACATTCACTGATCCAGCCACCATACCTATCCTACCCACAGACACCACCCCAGCAGACCCTCAGACATCCACCCCAGTCACCACACAAACAGACACCACAACCAGTGACATGCCTACATGCAGCACATCTGCCATACCTGCAGTTACCACACCAACAGACAGCCATCCACCCACCACGGCATCCCCCAGCACCTCTACCCCCTCTGCCCAAGACAGGAAAACACCCTCACTCCCCCATCCAACAGACACCCACCACCCACAAGCACACCTCCCACAAACATGCACCCAAGACATCCACACTGCATGTCAGACAACCAATGCCTCACCCTCCACACCCAAACCCCATTCTGATGACGGTCAGCATGTGTCTAAAAAAGTTTTCCTTACTGACCTTGACCTTTTCACTACTCGTCCCCCCAACACCCCTAATAGAGCTGTTTCCCTTCCCAAGGCCATCCCTTCTACCTCAAAGGCATCCCTCCCACCAGCACCCATGCTCCTCCCCTGCCAGGAAGAGGCCCACTCCTCTCAAGAAGGTTTCCCCCTCCAAACCAAAGCCAAAGCCCACCCCTCCCAAGCCCAAGCCCCCCTCCCTGCCACCCCCAATTCTCCCTGAGGTGCCTGTCTGCCCTCTGGATGCCCCTACATGTGGAAGTTACATGGCAGTCAGGAGTCAACTTGGGCACCATATTGTGCCTTTGGTGCAAAAAGAGTACTTATGGACTGTCCAATCCAATGGCCGTGGACTTTCATGTTTGTGCAGTTTTAGAATATTAAAGCCAACCAGTTGTTGTTTTTTTGGTTACATCTTTGTCCTGCATTTTCTTTACTAGGTTTCAGTTGTTCCTAGCTGACATTGGTTGTGTGCCAGTATTTTTGGGTGCGTGCTGCTTGTTGCTTCATGTTTTGTTTTAGCAGTATGTGAGTTTGCGTGCAGTGCTGTTTCCCCCCGGGGTAGAGTGTCTGTTGTGTGATAGGTATGGGTATGTAGCTGAAGTGCTGGTATCATGGTATTGTGCTGTGTTTGTAGTGATATGTGTTTGTTGTAGTGATGTGTGATGTGGTCCTGTATGGGGTATGACTTGTCCCCTGATATGGCTATTGTGTACATGTGGTACGTGTTCTGGAGGTTTTTTAGCACAGACATGGAGTTTGTTGTGCATCTGACTATTTATGTGTGTGTCCCTCAGAGCTGAGTGGTGTCTTGTATGGTGTTTGGAGTACTGTATGCTTTTTAGCATTGCCTTTCACCCATATGTGTGACTGTGCATTACATTAGTTGGTATTTCTTGGCTAGGAGATCTAAAGAGGACTGTTTGTGAGGGCATGTTTTAGTGGGTCTTGTTCAACATGAGATGTATCCCAGTATGGCCTGCTTCCATATATGGTTTTGCTGCTCCAAATGCTGCTGTGCCGGTCTTGTTGTGATGTGTCATTTTTTGTGTGTTTTGACTGTTTGTGTCTGCGTGTAGAGTGCATGGCATAATAGGATTGATGTGCTGTGTGTGTGTGTGATGTGTGCATTAATTGCTGGCTTGTTTGATGGTGGTGTTGTGTGTGTTCCATTACACATGGATGTACATGTGTGTTGTATGTGTGTTCAGTTCCTGGCCAGTGTTGGGTGCGAGTGAGTGACATGTATTTGTGCAGCTGTTGTGTTGTTGTTACAAGTTTGTTGGTTATATGTGAATTTGTGAGCCTGTGCTGTGCGTATATGTGTGGTATTACCGTGTGCTGTGTGTGTGCTGGCTGAAGTGTGCGTGATGTATATGGGTAAGTGTCCTTGATGCAGTATGTGAGTGTGTGTGTCACTATGCTGTTGGGCGTAAGTGCAGCCCTTCGCACCCCCCTCCCTGTGGTATCTTATGTAACTGTACAAATGTATAAATTTTTAGAAATGTAACAGGTGAGTGCGTGTACTTACAGTTGTTGTCATCCTCGTAAGCGATGATTTTGTTGTCTTTCGATGAACAGGATTAGCGGGGTGACGTCTAGTTGTGGTCCCACTGCAGATCCAGGCATGTAGGGCTTCCTGGAGGAGGTCTCTCTTTATTGTGTCCATTTCCACCTCCTGATGCTTTGTGGTTGGACCGTAGCGGTCACATTGGTGGTGTACAACCGCATAATAGGTCTGGTGGAAACATGGTCTCTTGTGGACTGTTTGTACCTTCAGACGACTGCTGCGGTCTGTACTGACTGGCGGTGCCGGACGACCACTTGCAGTCTTCTGTGTGCACCACCGCCAAACTCATAATTTGGTGGTCTGCTCTGCCAGCCTTTTGATGGTTGGACCACCACCACCAAGATGGCAGTCATGGGACCACCAAACTCGTAATCAGCCCCTTACTGTTTCAACTGCAAAATAACCCAATTGGGGAGGGAGTTGGACACTAAAGATATCAGATTTTATAGTTATCCCTGCATTATAACAAATATTTTGTTTTTTCTAGACCAATAAAAATTACTTTTATATTCACAATCAAAAATGCATATTTATATCAACCAAATAAAAGCACATTAATAAAATTACATAATATAACTTGCAAGTGTATATTGCTAATATATGGTCTAATAATAATAAAAAGCGATTGTATAATCATTCATAATAAAAATTAATTAAATAAACACCACACATGTTAATAAAGCAAAAAACAAATCAAACTGTAAAACATAGAAGTAAATGTATATTAAACTATAGCCAACATAACAATAAAAATAGAAATATACAAAAGTATTGTTTTAAATCATATTTTCTATTTAGGTAACACTAATAAAATAAAATTATACCATAACAATATATGAAAATGTAGTTTTGTTAAATACTAAATCACACAATTCTATATTTGAATACTACATAAATATGTTTTAAGATAAAATTACAACAAACACATTATCAATGTCCCCATCCTTCCCCTATGAATAAAACATCTTGTTTCTAAAACTTTTAAAACATACGGTTTATAATTAATATTAAAATAAATAATTCTAAACATGTATAAAAATAACATTTTACAATAAATAAATAATGAAAAATGGCCATCAAAATTGACATAAACCCAATTAGTAAAAACAACACAAAAATTGTAACTAATATATCTTAGAAATGATACTATATACAACAATCATTTTTGCTAATAGTATTTTTTACAACACTATTATCAAAACACTTAAAATAATTTCTTTACTTTTAATATTTATGTCCACAATATGTTTGACATCACGATATTCATGCAACAATATTTCTATTTCTCAATATTTTTTTCAATATTTTGTTCAAACACAGCTCTAAATATATTGCTTTATTGGGGACCCTGGATATTATTATCAATTATAAACACTGATAATTGTCAAAGGTTATTCACATAATTAGAGTTTTTTCTATTTACAAGAATGGGATGTAAAAGTTCTCCTAGGCTATTACTTAAAAGTGAAAAAATAACATGGCTTGCTTTATTGTGTATATGTTGAATTGATATTTACTAATTAATTTTTATTCAGGTTGGATGTAACTGAAATGACATAAAACAGTTTAGGTACAGATTTTATCCAGGAGGTGTAAAGTATGAACAATTTTCAGCATGTTTTAGAACAATCACCTGAACCAGACAGTAAATATGTGATTTTTCAGTCAATAAATGTGGAAGATCATCATTGACATTAACCATTTTCTTAAGACTTTCACATTCCTGAAATAAAAACACATTTAATTTTGTGCCATTATAAAACATTTAACATCAAAGCATTACAACATGCTTCATGACCAATTTGAACTTTGTTGTGAGTTAATTGATCACAATGTTAGATGAATCTTTTGATTCATGCAATGAATTGGCATTAAGTTCAAAAGTGTCATTCTTATATTTATAAAATGTTCATTCTTTAAATGACACACATTTTATATACTCTTTTATAATTTTGCTGAATGTATCTAAACATCAGGTATATTAATCTTTATGAAAAAGTGGCATTGCCTCTTACCTCTTATTTACAGGTTCATCACTTTGATAAATGACTCAATTCATGAAATTTACATTTGTAACAAATGCGAACATCAGGACACTTAGGCCCTCATTAAAACCCTGGCGGTCGGTGTTAAAGCGGCGGTAAGACCACCAACAGGCCGGCGGTAAAAAAAATGGAATTATGACCGTGGCAGAAACCGCCAACATAGACAGCCACTTTAACACTCCGACCGCCACGGCGGCAGAAAACAACAGCATGGTGGTCACCGCCAACAGACAGACGGAAGACAATGTACCACCCACACCATTATGAGAGGCCAATCCACCACCTTTTCCAGGGCGGATTCAACACGAACAAAAACACAGCGGAAACAGGACTTGGAAGGAAAACGCTCACCTCTACACACCCCACAAGGAACCAGGACACCATGGAGCTGGAACTCCAAATTCTACCTGCCATTCTCTTCCTGCTCCTCTACCAGGAGCACGACCGATGGCGGCGACCACCACGGTGAGTACTGCACCTATGACACAGGGGAGGGGGGAGGGAAAAGAGAGTGACACACACAACACAAAACTCCCCCACCCCCACCCTCACACACAACAACATACACACAAATACATGTTGAAACATTACATTTACACCCCCAACCCCCCCTGGAAGAACGCAAGGACAAAAGGAAATGATTTGAACGATTGTAATCAGTAAAAATCCATTAGTCAAAAATATACATATACACTACTAACATATATGTACACCAAGATTTCAAGTCCATGTACTGCACCTACATAGTCCATGGTCCACTAGGCCCAAAATGCATGGGCCAGGCCCACACAAGATACCCGATCCAAATGGAGAGAACACTGCTGGGGGATCAGACCGAAATAAAACAGGCATCTCAGGGGGAAGGGAAGGGGGGCACCTCAGCCGGATGAGTGCACAACGCCAGCTCTACGAGGGGGCTCCATGCCCATTGAGGTATCCTGGGGAGTGCAAAGTTACAGTCTCACAAATCTCTCCAGTGGGTGGTTTGCCCACTGCTTTACCCTGGGGAGTGCACAGCCACAGTCTCACAAGTCTCTCCAGTGGGTGGTTTGCCCACTGCTTTATCCTGGGGAGTGCAAAGCCACAGTCTCACAAGTCTCTCCAGTTGGTGATTTGCCCACTGCTTTATCCTGGGGAGTGAAAAGCCACAGTCTCACAAGTCTCTCCAGTGGGTGGTTTGCCCACTGCATTATCCTGGGGAGTGCAAAGCCACAGTCTCTCAAGTGAATGTAATTATCCACTGGTTCTGGAGGGGGCTTTGTGCCCAGATTGCTTCATTCTGCCAAGGACAGAGGTAGCGGATGTCATTCTCCACTGACAGTGGGCCAACATGGAAGCCGTCCCGGCTCCTGGAACTGACCACCAGCCACGTACAACTGACGACTGGGGATGGCAGCCATGTCTGCGGTGGTGCCACTGGCACAGGATGTGGCGTGGCCGCTGGCGGTGCTGGCGGCCGCCTCAATGGCGGCGGTGCTTGCGGCACTCATTGGGCAGCGGTGCTGGTGGGTGGCTCAGTGAGCGTGCTGCTGGCGGCGGTGTCCTGGGCGGTGGTGCTGGTGGCTGGCTCTGTGAGGGTGCTGCTGGAGGCGGTGTCCTGGGTGGCGGTGCTGGTGGCTGGCTCAGTGAGCGTGTTGCTGGTGGCGGTGTCCTGGGAGGCAGTGCTGGTGGCTGGCTCTGTGAGAATGCTGCTGGTGGCGGTGTCCTGAGCGGCGGTGCCCGTGGTGGTGGTGCATGTGGCGGTGCCGGTGGCGGTCTGTCCGCCGTGAAGGTTGGCGGCGACTTCCCTTTCTTCCTCGTGCATTCCCCACCTTGGATGGTAGCGCAGCTGTCTTGCCACTCACAACTGTAGTCCTGGGAGAGCCCTTGGTGGCAGGTGTTCTGGCCTTCTCCCTCCGGGCTGTGGCCAACTTCTTTACTTTTTGAGGTTTGGCAATGTCCTTGTGCTGGTTTCTTGCCACACTGGCTGCCCTGCTGCTTGGCGCACTCCAGAAGCCGGTTACTGCTGGCACCATAGATCTCGGTGATGTGGTGGCTGAGGTGCTGGGTTGGAACCTGGACATGCGGGCCCTAGGGGACAGAAGGGGTGGGGGAAGTGTAGGGAAGAGGTCAAGGTTTGACAGGAAAAGTTTTTTAGACACACTACGACGGGTAGATGGAGGGAGGTTTGGGAGTGGAGGAAGAGGTAGTGGTTGTAGGAGGTGTTCGTTTGGTGACTTTGGGTGAAGGTGCATGGGCTGGAGGCTGTCATGAGGTGGATGGATGTTGGGTGGGTGTGTGGCTGCGTTTGTGTACCTTGGTAGGGGGCCTCACAGACACACTGGGAGAGGACACAGGGGACGTGTGAATGGTAGTGGGGGTGGCGACTGCACTTGAGCGGGTTGTGGTGGTGGGTGTGCTGGTGGTGGAAGTAGTGGCTGTAGATGTAGTGCATGCAGGTGTGAGTGGAGACGAGACTGGGAGAGAGGAGGGAGATGAGGAGGAGGGGGACACAGTGGAGGCAGTGGATGTTGGTGTGTCTGCATGTGTGTGATGTTTGCATGAGTGTCTGTGGGATGTGTGGTGCTTATGTTTGCCAGAGCTACCGTTGTGTGTTGAGGTGTGTGCATGCTGGTCTGATGGTGTGCATGGGATAGGCTGAGGTACAGGGGATTGGGTCTGGGTGGAGGAAGTTGGAGGGGGGAGGCTAGAGACAGGGACAATAGCGGCCATCAGTGCTGAGGCCAGAGTCTGAAAAGCTCTCTGAAGGGCTGCCTGACCAGAATGAATCCCCTACAGGAATGCATTGGTTTGTTGCAAATGCCTTTCTACACCCTGGATGGCATTCAAATTGGTAGACTGCCCAATAGTGAGGGACCTGAGGAGATCAATGGCCTTCTTACTGAGGGCAGCACGGGTGACTGGGGCAGAGCCTGAGGTGCCTGGGGCGAAGGTGATGCCCATCCTACTGCGTGAGCGGGCACGGGGCAAAGGCTGAGGGGCTGCTGGGAGGGCAGTGCTGGTAGGGGGGGTGGCGGCTGTACCTTTAGATAGGGGGGGCACAGATGTTGCCACCACCACAAGGGAGCTCCCATCAGAGGACAAGTCTGTATCACTGGTCTCAGCTCAGTCACAGTGGAGCTCCCCTCGCCCTCCGTCCCACTGGTGAATTCCGAGTCCGTAGTCTCGCCCTCCAGGGCCATGTGGGATGCAGCTCCCTCCTGTTGTGGTTCCACTGCTCCTCCACCTGATGATGCTAATGCACACAAGAACAGGGAGACCACAAAAAGCGGCACACAGAAGCCCCCTGCACTACGCCACGCACTTGGGCTCCACTGTTCAATCCCTGGGACATGGCCTACAAGGCTATGGCCGACATCTGCACACATGGATGTCACAGTAGCCTGACTAGGTGTACTTGGCACTATACACAGGTGGGGTGGGGTGCCACAGGGTCTGCCAGAACAAGGGGACCTAACTAGCACACTCGACCTGGCCTACGGAAACCCACAGCCCACCTCCCCCACCCAGACACCTCCACTGCGTGCAAAATCAGCTGATTGAGAGTGTACTCACCCCATTGTGGCTCCTGTGATGCCCTCAAGTGCCCATCCAACTCCGGGTACGCCACCGCCAGGATCCTGAACATCAGGGGGTCATGGTGCGAAAGGCACCCCTCCCATGTTGGGAGGCCATCCCCAGCGGGGCCTCCGCCGTCTTCTTGCTCCAGCAGCGAATGTCCTCCCATCTCTTACGGCAGTGGGTGCTCCGTCTGTGATAGACCCCCAGGGTCCGGACTTCCTTGGTGATGGCACGCCAAATATCCTTCTTCTGGTGGGTGCTGACCTACAGGAATAGTACAGGGGAGAAGATATACCCGTCCGCACCGTCAGTCATTGGCCCCCTTCCCTACCCTTGCCATGTGGCACATGCACTCACCGTCGTTTCCTGCATGACTCAATCTCCCGCCCCATCTTTCATCCACCCCACTCCACACAGACATAGCCCATACCGCATGCTCCCAGTGTACTTACCTCTTTGTCTGGAGGACTGTAAGTTAGTGTGTGCTGGGGGAGGACCCCATCCACGAGTTCCTCCAACTACTCCGATGTGAAGGCAGGTGCCCTTTCCCCAGACGCATGAGCCATTGTCTCTTCCAGACCGAGGTCACAGCAGCACTTGCAGTGTAGGTCCTCTCCTGTCAAAGATCAGTGATTGAACAGATAGAAAATGGCGGTCACGTCTGCGGCGGTGCGTACTGTCACCACCGGCGTACATAGTCATTGGCTCCTCAGATCCATAGGGTCCAATGTTAACCAATGCAGAATTGCGCCACGGTCTTCGACCGCCTACCGCAACGGTGTACAGCGCCAGCGCAGTTACCTCACATCCCATTGTCCCACTTTACAGGTCAGGCATCCGCCATTTCAGGGGCCCACATAGCTTCATTTTTAACTGCGTCACACATACCTAGGCCTTGCTTCAACACTCATACAGGCCAAATTTCGGTTTATGATTCGTGTTCTGTGTAAGCTGTGGGTACGTACCTCTGAGTTGGTTGACTCTGTGCTCGCTGTTGTCCTTCATAGGCACCGTCCGCTGGGACATGTGAGGAGATGGCGGCATCCTCCGGTGTACAGACCGCTGGTGGACCTGTCGACAATGGAGGAAAGACATGTGATCATCACCTACAGGCTTGATAGTGCCACAATCCTGGAACTGTGTGACCAGTTGGAGCCAGACCTGATGTCAGCTATCCGCCATCCCACAGGAATCCCCCCTCTAGTGCAGGTGCTGTCAGTAGTCCATTTCCTTGCAAGTGGGTTATTTCAAACAACAGTGGCCGTAGCATCAGGGATGACCCAGCCTATGTTTTCCAACGTGTTGTCCAGAGTGTTGTCTGCCCTGCTGAAACACATGCAGAGCTACAACGTTTTCCCTCAGGTGGAGGATTTCCCAACAGTGAAAGGTGACCTCTATGCCCAGGGACATATCCCCAACATCATAGGTGCCACAGATGGGACACAAGTGGCTTTGGTACCCCCCGTAGGAGTGAACAGGTGTACAGAAACGGGAAGAGTTATTATTCCATGAATGTGCAAATAGTGTGTTTGACAGACCAGTACATCTCCCATGTGAATGCCAAATTCCCTGGCTCAGTGCATGGCGCTTACATTCTGCGGAATAGCACCATCCCTTATGTGATGGGTCAACTCCAGAGGCACCGTGTGTGGTTATTAGGTGAGCACCTGGTAGCAAGTCACTGGGAATGGTTGTCTGGGTCTGGGGATATCCCTACAGGTTAGTGTGTGTCTAACAGTTGTCCCTCGCCATTTGCAGGTGACTCTGGTTACCCCAACCTGTCATGGCTACTGACCCCAGTGAGGAATCCCAGGGCAAGGGCAGAGGAACGCTACAATGAGGCCCATGGGTGAACAATGAGGATTATAGAGCGGACCTTCGGCCTCCTGAAGGCCTGGTTCCGGTGCCTCCATATGACAGGTGGTTCCCTATTCTACTCACCAAAGAAGGTGTGCCAGATCATCGTGGCCTGCTGTATGCTTCACAACTTGGCTTTGCGATGACAGGTGCCTTTTCTGCAGGAGGATAGTCCAGATGGAGGTGTTGTGGCAGCTGTGGAGCCTGTGGACAGTGAAGACGAGGATGCAGAAGAAGAGGACATCGACAACAGGAACTTGGTGATCCTGCAATACTTCCAGTGAGACACAGGTAAGAATACAAACCTGCCTACTACATGTACTTTAACAATACTACCTCTCTACTGTCTGTCTTTTTCACCCAGTGTATGGTCACTGAGTTGTCACTTTCTCTTACGATTTCACTGATGTGGGTCCCACTGTGTTACATCTACTTTGTTTCCTCATGGACTTGAGCTGTGTGACATAGGTATGTTGACATTACAATTGAAAGAGCATTTTGTCACTGTCATTGCTAATACACTATTTCGATATCACAGACAGACTCCAGATTGTTTTGTGCTTTAAGGGTGTTTATTTAAGTGCTCAATATTGGAGGGTGTTGTAAAATGGTGAGGGGTGATGATGGAGGAATGTCCATGGCAGAGTCCAGTCTATTAGTCTCACAGGTTCATTGTCCAAATGGGCATAGGAAGTGGAGCTGGGGCAGTTTGAGGATGGACAGGGTGACAAAAGGGTGATCTCTTTTCTTGGTAGGGGTCTTGGCATCGTTCTCTGTCTTTGTTCTGGATCTCAGGGACCGTTTGCAGGGTGGTTCTCCCTCTGCAAGGGGTGGGGTGCTGGTGTGGTGGTCCTGTGGCAGTGCCTCCTGTCCCCTAGCGCTGGTGGAGGTGGTGGGCAGTTCATTGTCCATGCTAGTGTCAGGGGCCCCTTGTTGTACCACAGTGTCCCTCCTGGTGTTGAGGACTTCCTTCAGCACCCCTACGATGGTGCCCAGAGTGCAATTGATGGATCTGAGTTCCTCCCTGAAGTCCAAATACTGTTCCTCCTGCAGCCGCTGGGTTTCCTGAAACTTGGCCAGTACCGTTGCCATCATCTCCTGGGAATGGTGGTAGGCTCCCATGATGTTGGAGAGGGCCTCGTGGAGAGTGGGTTCCCTGGGCCTGTCCTCCCCCTGTCGCACAGCAGCCCTCCCAGTTCCCCTGTGTTCCTGGGCCTCTGTCCCCTGGACTGTGTGCCCACTGCCCCCAGGTTCCTGTTGTTGTTGGGGTGGTGGGGTAGTCTGGGTTCCCTGTAGTGGTGGATACACTGCTGATTGATGTGTCCTGGGGACAGAGGTATGGGCCGGCTGGGTGGGTACTGTGCTGGTGTTTCCAGAGGGGGGAAGCTCTGTGGTGGCCTGTGCCAGTGTGAGGGGAACCGACTGTCCTGAGGTCCCAGATGGGCTGGGCTGGTCATCTAGATCCAGTTGGACAGAGCTGCTGTCATCACTGTGGGCTTCTTCTGTTGGTGGTGTGGACATGTGTGGACGCTCCTGTCCGGTGACGTTGGGTATGGGTCCTGCAGGGGTATAAAAGGATGTTTATTGCATCTGTGTGTGTCATGGTGTGCAATGGGTGGGTGACCGTGTACCCCAGTGCTTGCATTCCTGTGTTGGACCTTGTGTGATGGTGTTTTAGGGGGGTGCATTGGTATGTGCAGTGGGCATGCTTTGGTGATGGGTGTCCATGCTTTGTCGTTGCATGCAGGGTTTGGTGTTGGGATGTGTGGTTTGTGATATTGGGACAATTGTGAGGAGTTGGAGTGATGGGTATGAGGGCGGGGGTATGTGATAGCATGCAGGTTGGGTGGGGGTTGTAATAGTTCAGATTTGACTTACCAGAGTCCATTCCTCCATCTACTCCTGCGAGGCCCTCAGGATGCAGAATCGCCAAGACTTGCTCCTCCCATGTTGTTGGTTGTGGGGGAGGAGGTGGGGGTCCACCGCCAGTCCGCTGAACCGCAAGGTGGTGTCTTGATACCACGGAAACCACCTTCCCCCGTAGGTTGTTCCACCTCTTCCTGATGTCATCCCTATTTCTTGGGTGCTGTCGCACTGCGTTGACCCTGTCCACTATTCTTCGCATTAGCTCCATCTTCCTAGCTATAGAGGTGTGCTGCACCTCTGATCCGAATAGCTGTGGCTCTACCTGGACGATTTCCTCCACCATGACCCTGAGCTCCTCCTCAGAGAACCTGGGGTGTCTTTGCCGTGCCATGGGGTGGTGTGGGTGATGTGTGGGTTGGTGTGTGTTGTGGGGTGATATTTAGTGGTGTGTAGTGTGAGGTGCGTGGAAGTTATGGCGGTTATGGTATTGTGTGCCTGTGGATGCTTGGTTATAGATTGTAGTGTCTCTCTCTAGCCTTCTTTCGGTATTTTGGTCATGGGGGTTTGTGGGTGATGTGGGTGTGTGTTTTATATTGTATTGGGTGTGTGGGAGTGGTGTGTGTATGTGTATCCGGTGTGTGTATTTCGATTTGTCCAATGTGGCTGTGTTTTGTATGAGTGTGTGTATTTTGAGCGCGGCGGTGTGTACCACCAATGAAATACCATGGTTGAAAGACCGCCGCGTGGATTCGTGGGTCGTGATAGTGTGGGCGTATTTCTGTTGGCCCTGACGGTGGAGGTTTTGTTTTCGCCAGTTTACTACTGAACTTTGGTGTGGCGGACTTGTGTGGGTGTCTCAATTTTGGCGGATTCCGAGCAGTGGGTCATAATGACTGTGGCGGAATTCCGCTGCCGCAGCGGTGTCTTCGCGGTCTTCTGCATGGCGGTAAGCGGCTTTTGCCGATAATGTTGTAATGAGGGCCTTAGTGTCTCTGGTTTGGTTTGACATTTTAGTGCTGCAGCTACATCTTCAGTCTTCAACGGCCCCTTGTCATCCCCTTTGCCATACTTGTAACCTTACATTTAGATCATGTGATAACATGTTGCATTCTACATTGTGCATTTCACTTTTATGCAGCAAGCTTAGTTCTGGTGTATAGTTACCTTGGACTTGCACATAGGCTAAATATGCCAATCAGTGTCTCCCAATCAAGTCGCCATGTTTAAGATAAAACAGAAGTAGTGAGAGGTGTTTAGCATGCTCTCACTACCCAGGGGCCCAAAAATGTCAGCACATGGAAAAATTTGATTTAGCTACAGTCCCCATCTGTCCATGGCCACTAGACCTAATTAAGAAGGGGGGCTGATATGTAATACCCCCTTGGTGCCACTATTGCACTGAGTATAACTGACAAATGCTACCACCAGTCATTGCCTACACATAGGAGGGGAAAGGGAGCTAAGAGATAAGGATACAGATTAGAGAGATAAATGGATAGCATTCCAAAACTCAGGACACACAAATATGTAAGGATCCGAGACTTAAAACCATTGCCAATTGGCAATTCAGGGCCCATAATTGTGAAAGGAGCCCCACTTCTCATTTACTTGTTTATGTGCTTTGCTGGATGCAGATGTGATTCTCGAGGAAACTGGGCATGTACTGCATTATTTACATAGAAACCTGTGAATAACAGCCAGTTGAGTAATCACTTGGAAGATTTCATAAACTGAGATATTGTGGCTATTAGAAATGGAGTGTCTAGTTGGCTAAGGTATGCACCTAAGCCAAGCAGAACCCCCACCACTCTAGTCAGGGTGAGGGAGTTACACACCCAAGATAACCCCTGCTCACCCCCTTAGTAGCTTGGCATGTGCAGTCAGGCTTATCCCAAAGGAAATGTGTAAAGGGCTTGCAGAACACACACATTATATAAAAATAAACTGTATTGCATAAAACAACATTAGCACAAATACAACATATATCAGTAATACCCTGCTACCCAAGCAGTTGTCAGAACATCACACAGGTTACTAGTAACCTGCAAAAATAAACAGTAGTCAGGTAAACACATAGAGTGCTGGTATTCTGCACCACAAGCAGTAGTCAGGTTGTCATTATCACACAAAATGCACATCAGAGCAAACATATTATTGGAGATGCCAAGACACCATCATGTCTATACATGGAAATGAAGCACACCAATGCAGCATGTAAATCACCAACAACACACATGTCAGAATAAACACATTACCACTAGGGCACTACATGTCACCCTGGGTAAGGTGATAGCCACTCGTGACATACGTAGAGCAGGAAAATACAACAGTGGGAGAAAGTGCACCAATCTCCCAGCATTGTTCACAATATTATGAGTAAGAAAAATCACCCTGAAACCGGCGAGTCTCCAATTCTCTGCTCAGAGACAGTGCCGGCCTGGGCCCAGCGCTATTGTGCTCCTTTCAGTGTCAGTACGGTACTCAGGTGGGTGGTTACAGCAGCAACCTCTCTGCTCCTCGTAAAAGGGGGCTGCAGTGGCGCTTCATGATCCTGATATGGAATGACTCTCTTTTACAAGTGAGGGTCTGCCGTCTGGGGAGGTGGAATGAGCATACGGCTCATGCCACCAGGAGTCCCCAATCATGGATACGGGCTGGCCACAAATGTGCATGCAGCTCCTGACCACTGGTGGCCGGCAAGCCCAAATCTCCCGCCTCCGTCTCCCACTGGTGGAAAACACAGCACTTCCCGGCTGGCAGTGACGGCCTTTCATAGCATGAGCCCAAGGTATTCTCTGGGGGCTGTGGCAGGGAGCAGCCCCCCAGGAGAATGGGGCATGGCCTCACTCCACAATCGGCAGCAGGGGTGAGTGCCTGCATGCACAGTGCCTGAAGAGCGCTTGTCCGTGCTATGCAAGGAGGCTACCGGTGGCTCAACCACAGAGCCCACAGGGCGCTCCCTGTGCCCAGGGGGCTAGAAATAAAGTACTCTGCATGTGCTGATGCAAAAAGATGAAGTGCTCCTTTCTTGCAAGTGTTTGGAAAAGGGGCCAAGAAGTGGGCCACAATGCTCCTCTCAGGCTGGGCTCCTCAGGGCAGCGGGGGGACACAAAGGCAGGCGACAGCAGATGGGGAGACCAGCACCCGACAGGCAAGTAGGGGCAATCCCTACAAACTTTCCAGCGATGCCAGTCCAGTCCAAGACTAGGGGGCAGCTAGTGAGCAAGGCAAAAAGCAGAAAAGTGATCAAGATGAGTCATTTGGACCACCTAGCACACACGAGGCAGCAGGGCAACAAACAGAAGGGCAGTCCAGATGAGTCCTTGGTACAGTTCAGCAGCCCCTCTGGCAGAGGTTCAGTCCCAAAAGTGCTCTAAAACTGTGGGGGACTGCCCCCTGTATATTTTGCCAAAGCCTCCACAAAAAAGGGGAGAGTGGGTTTCAACAAGCACTAGCCAGTTCCAGGAATGTCCCCTTTCTCCTGCAGCACTGGCTCCAGACATCAGTAGGGCATAAACAAGCCCTTTGTGTGAGGCCAGGGCACAGCCTTTACAGATGCAGGTGTGCCCTGCCTCTAACTCTCTCAACCCAAGAAGACCATTCAATTTGCAGATGCACTCTTGTGACACCTCTGCCCTCTCTGTTTACAGGCTCTCTGAAAAGTATGCACAAAGCCCAGCTGTCACTCTTGCCCACACATGGATTGAAGGCAAGCTTCAAAATACAAGAGTCTTAAGCACAGAGAAATGCTTACTTTCTACAAAGTGGCATTTTTATAATGGTAATAAAAAATCCACCTACACCAGTAAGCAGCATTTCTCACTACCAATACAATCATACCACACATGCATACGCCACCCCTCATAGATTAAACAATACCACTTAGACATTTTTTAGGGCATTTCCAATGCAGTCTTAGGGGAGAGGCAGCACACCCAGTAGTGAGAAACCAAATAGGTTGTTTGTCACTACTAAAACATCCAGGGGCATATTTATACTCCGTTTGCGCCGGAATTGCGTTGTTTTTTTTTACGCAAAACTAACTCCATATTTATACTTTGGCGTTAGACGCGTCTAGCGCCAAAGTCCATGGAGTTAGCGTAATTTTTTAGCGTGGACACCTACTTTGCGTTAATTATATGCAAGGTAGGCGTTCCCGTCTGAAAAATTGACTCCGCGGCATGTGCGCCGTATTTACACTCCCGGGCAAAATTCACACCCGGGAGTGGGCGGGTCAAAAAAAATGACGTACGCCCGCTTTTGCGCCGTTTTTTAGCGCCTGTAAAAGGCAGGCGTTAAGGGACCTGTGGGCTCGGAAGGAGCCCAGAGGTGCCCTCCCATGCCCCCAGGGACACCCCCTGTCACCCTTGCCCACCCCAGGAGGACACCCAAGGCTGGAGGGACCCATCCCAGGGACATTAAGGTAAGTTCAGGTAAGTGTTTTTTATTTTTTTTAAATGGTGGCATAGGGGGGCCTGATTTGTGCCCCCCTACATGCCACTATGCCCAATGACCATGCCCAGGGGACAGAAGTCCCCTGGGCATGGCCATTGGGCAAGGGGGCATGACTCCTGTCTTTGCTAAGACACGAGTAATTTCTATGGGGGTTGGGAGTTGAAAAAAATGGCGCAAATCGGGTTAAGGCGAAAAATTTGCCTCAGCCTGACTTGCCCCATTTTTTAACGCCCAAGCTCCATATCCCCCTACGCCGGCGCTGCCTGGTGTACGTCGTTTTTTTCAACGCACACTAGGCAGCGCCGGCGGCTAACGCCGGCTAACGTCATTGATTAAATACGGCGCCCGCATGGCGCTTCAGAATGGCGTTAGCCGGCGCTATTTTTTTTGACGCAAAACTGCGTTAGCGCAGTTTTGCGTCAAAAAGTATAAATATGGGCCCCAGTACATAAAGACATATGTCTTACCTTTTACATACAAAGCACCCTGCCCATAGGGCTAGCTCGGGCCTTCCTTAGGGGTGACTTATATGTAGAAAAAGGGGAGGTTCAGGCCAGGCAAGTAAATTTAGATGCCAGATCCCTGTGGCAATAACTGCACACATAGGCTCTGCGGTAGCAGACCTGTGACAGGTTTGAAAGGCTACTTCTATGGGTGGCGCAAGCTGTGCTGCAGGCCCACTAGCAGCATTTAATTTACAGGCCCTGGTTTAGGGATATCACTGTACAAGGGACTTACAGGTAAATTAAATCTGCCAATCAGGTGTAAGCCAGTCATACCAAGTTTTGAAGGGAGAGCACATGCGCTTTACCACTGATAAGCAGTGGCAAAGTGCTCAGAGTCCTAGAGCCAAAAAAGAGGTCATAGGTTTGGGGATGACTCAGTAAAAAGGGCCAGGTCCAACAGTGGCACTGATTAAGAAAACTTTCACACAACACAGCACCCAAAGTTGCTGTGCTGCAATGTATTAGAGGAAGAAAGCAGGCAAGTGCCATATCTACAAAGATTTGGCACTATCCTCCTCTCTCCTGAGTGCCGGCGCACAAATAAGCTGCTGACCACCACACACACACACACACCTTTGCACCATATTGCAAAGATGTCTGTGTGAGTGTACCATAGGTTTTGTACTGCTGCGGTGCACTTCCTGTACAAAATAGAATGCCTAGACAAACTTCAAAACATTTCCTACTCCAGATGTGTTCTGTACATGCAGCAGATATGCAAAGTAGGGAGAGACCGGAGAAATAAAAGTATTTTTTGTTTTTAGCACCGGCATTCAAGTGGAACTATTTTTTGGTGTAAAACCCTGTCTACTATTATCAGTAGATAGGATTTTGCATCAAGAACCATGGGTAGATGCATGGAGCGGCCAGGTACCATCCATGGAATGCCTCCTTGATGCAGAGCGTTTTGCACTGCTTTGTTTTACTGTCAGGCAACTTTCCAGTTTGCACTTAAAAGTAAATCCAAAAAATGGTTTTGCAGAGGCTTGCTTCATTTTTGTACTGCCACCCTGGAGCAAAATGTTTGTTGATCCGGGCATGTGCCTTTGCTTGTGCTTATCGTTCAAATGTTAAAATTAAAAGCAATATGAGCATCACATTGCGGGTTTTAGTTTAATCTAGAAACCTCAGTTATTTGAATATTTTCCTACATTATCAAGGAGTTTGCTACCGCTTCTGTTTTAAAGAAAGATGTGGTTGAATCTACGTTCTCAGTATTTGCAGAACTTTCAGTGTAATAGATAATAGATTGTTACAAATAAGACAACTACACAAACAACATACTATATGCTCGATTTTCTAAAATGGGTATTGTGTTAGACAACAGGCAATGTAATTTTGTATACCAAAAAGAAATAATGTGTAATCCAGCATTGTTATTTTCATTTATTTATTTATACATGGACACGGCCAACATTTGGTGCTACAAAAGCTTTGATTTGATTGCATAGCTGAATCAGCAACTGGTAATACCCAGTCGATAGCTGAGTTTGTAAAAAGCCTCTGAAAGGCTAACAAACCAAGGGGCATATTTAAGAGCCCCAAGTGCCACCGGAGGATCACTTTTAATGATACGGTGGCGCTATGCCCTGTGCCGTATTTACAAGGTGACTTTAAGCCACTTTATGTGGCTTAACACCACCTTTTAAATACGTCCCCTTCTCATGCAGCCCTTTATGTGGAAGCAGCGTGCAAGGGGTGTTGCTGTGGGATTGCCAGAGCAACACCCATTGCATTTTGATGCTGACTCAGATTTAGGAGATTTTGTAAACCTGAGGCAGTGCGAAACAATAACACCACCCCTGGGATGGCGTGAGCAAGGCGCAGCAAGGAGGAATACTTTCAGCATGTATAGAAAGAGCAAAATGCCAGACATAATTGTTTATGTATGGCAAGGTGTCCCTTCCTGCACATAAGCAATCATTTCAAAAGGACACTTTGGCACTTCTGTGTGTGCTGCAGTGCCACATCTCCATTAGTGATTGTTTATGTGCAGGAAGGGACACATTCCCAGACATAAAAGGCCATACTTAGGAAAAGTTTGTGCCGCCCTAGCGTATTTTTTTACGCTAATACGGCACAAAAATGACTCCATATTTCTATTTTGACACTAGACACGTCTTTTTAAGGGAGAGCCAAACCACCTAGGGTCTCATTGCGACAATGAGATGCAAGGTGGGGGGTTCCTTCCAAAAAATGACGCTAGCCCTCTAGTACCATATTTACCTCCTGGTGCAAAAATGACACAAACCAAGGAAGCGTACCTAAAAAATGGTGCTAAGTCCGACCAGGCATTAAAAATTAAAAAGAGGCCCACACACCACCACTTGAGGAAAACACACAGAAGGAGCTTTGGAAACCAACCGGAGAACATGGAAGTGGTACTGCTCCAGCTTGGCACACACCGCAGATGTCAGCGAAGGCAGCAGGTCACTCCAGCACCACTGCAGCAACCCCAAACACCACCACAGCAGCCACAAAGGCCTCGCAGAAGGAGGGAGAGGATTGTCAGTCTGCGCACAACCATCCTTGAACTGAAGGAACAGGATGTTAACCAGATGTACAGACTCAACGGAGGGTCCATTGTACGCCTGTTGCACCATATTACGCCACACATCACAGCAAGAGTGCAAACTCACACTAACATTCCACCCATGACCAAACTCCTCCCTGTCCTCCATATGCTGGCATCTGGATCATTTCTGATAACTGATGCACAAGTGGCTGGTATCTCCCAGTCATCCTTCTTGGACTTCCTACCTAAGGTCCTGGATGCTATCCTATGCCTCACACCCTACCACATATGCTTCCCAAACACCCAACATCTGCAGCAGGAGACCAAGCAAGGTTTCTACCAAATTGCTAGGTTTCTGCATGTGCTATGTGCAATGGACTGCACCCATGTGCAACTGGTGCCACCTGCAGCAATATATAGGAACTGCAAGCAAACACAATCTATCAATGTGCAGGCCACCATGGAACACCGTGGGCTCTTCACCAACATCCTTGCTAAATATGCCAGCAGCGTCCATTATGCATACATATTTTACCATTGCACCATCAAAAAGCGGTTCCATGATCACCAATGTGGCAATGGTCTACTCATAGATAAGCCACCATACCAATCAGAACACAGAACATACAAGACAAACATCACACTAAATACATATGGGCAGTGCCACATAGATATACAGGCAACAACACATATCCAACATGCCACACTGCACTGCATAAATTGCACTTCACAAACACATACACCCACATGTACATAACACAACCACACCCTGACTTGCAAACCACATGTAGACAGGTGGAGCAAAGAACCCTTTACATACAGAAGCTGCTCACAAACCACTACAAGCGCCCACAGTTTAACAACTAAATACAGATCACACACACATATTACATCAAACAAAGAAGCACCCAGGCATGTCAATGGCATAGGCCATGGTCATTTTGAGTAAGTCACATATAGGCACAATCCCAAGTAAATCATAGTTTGTAAGCCTCTGGCAGAACCTAAATCAAATGTCACCAAAGTGGTGCCATAACCAACTACATATCATCTACACATACCTGGCATACCTGTAGTGTGCTGCATTGTGTCACACACATACGTGTACAAAAATATCTGCCATTATTAAAGACCATGGGGCAGAATCATGAGATATAGGGCAACACCTCACATGTGCCCCTAGTGCCCCCTAACACCAACATGTCTGTTCAGTATACCAGAAACGGTCCACCATGGTGCAGAGTTTGTGAAAAAACTGAAACAATCATGAATGCCATAGTAGGACTCGGTATGAGTATAAAGGGCATACCTGATCGTACAAACTGACCCATGCAAAAAATAGCGGTGCCCCCTCCCAAAGCCTGCACTTTGCATGTGTAGAAAGTGTCTGTGAGAAATCATGTATTTGATGCTAGAAGATAAGACTGCACCAAATTACATCATCCTACTAATGTGTGATATAGACCCTTGTACAATTGATGGCTGGCACAACCATCATCTGCCACAAAGTGTCACACTGCATGGGTAGTGCCACATGGTAACATGGATGGCACAGTCTGGCTTTGTAGGGCAACTATTGTGTCTCAACATCTGACACCATTGTGGTGCAAGGAGGTGGTAGGGTCCATCTCACAATAGAACGCTGCTTAAAATGTGGACTACACAACACATTTACCTAAATCATAACCATCATTTTGGGATCAACATAAAAATTCCCAGGCCCTTGAGCCACTACCCAAGATTGTCATGTCCATCAGCACAGTCCTATGAAACTATTTCACAGGAACATACACTATTCCATAAGCAAGTTTGTGTCACCACTCCATCTAAAACCAACAACTGCTGTGGTATGGTCCAAACCACTATCAAGACATTCCAACATATCTTCTCTCTATCCTTTGCAGCTGATCAGGCATATAGCATACAGACATGGATGATGAGCCCATTTGCCTATCCCACAATGGTGGAGGAGCGGACCTACAACGAGGGGCACAAGAAAACTTGCAATGTGGTGGAGAGGACATTTGGGCTCCTGAAATCCAGGTTCAGGTGCTTGGCTCTGACAGGAGGAAGCCTCTTGTATGCTCCACCACTCATTTGCAAAATAATTCTGGCATGTGCAATCCTCCGCAACATCTGTGTCAGAACAAATATCCTCTGGGATGACCAGTTTGATGTCCCCAACGAGCAGGAGGATAATGATGGAACAGATAATGTGGAAGGGGAACAACAGAAGACTGCTGCATGAGTTCATAGGAGACTCCACATTGTTGAGAATGTCTACACCTAGTCACTATACTAAAAACATCACATTGTAAATAGCACAAATAAAATACTTTGCATCTGATTCTTTTTGGTCTATTCATTCTCCAATACATACACCATTGGAATGTGACTCAAACCTCAATGAGCAGGTTAGTAACACAAAGCTGAAAAGTATGGTAGCAACATTGTTTGTGACATCACCATCTCACATATCAGTGACAAGTAATACTTGGACATGTGAGTCCTGAGGGTCTAGATCCATGTACCACTACATATATTGTTCTGTCAAGGGGGTGAGGTGCTAATACCAAGCCCATTCACCACAACAAAACCATGTCAAACAGGATGTATGCAAGGGGGCACACATAAGGCAGGGAGTGTCAGCAAATGGATATCAAGTAATGTAGAAACAGAACACTGTCAAACCTCATGGTGACTGCAGCTTTGCCTGCCTGTTACATGTGTGACAAGGGTGAGACATCATTGGTAACCATGGACCTTAAGTAATTGTCCCGGGATTGTAACCAATGTCCAATGCTGAGCCTGCAGTGTATCCATGGGATAATGTTCTGCCACTTCCATTGGGCAAAACCCTGGCACATAGAGTACATCACATATGGCACACACATATTGGCTGTGGAGTGTGGAATAGGTTGCTAGACAATATAATCAGCTATGAGTGCAGAATCACTATCCAAATACATGACCCATTGTCAGGATCCAAGGATTTATTGGGACAATGCACCACCTAATTTTTATCTGGGTCGAATGTAGGCAAAATGTCTTACATTCACTATGTACATGAGCTGCACACTTGTCACACAAATCTGCTGTCTTCACACATGCCTAGAGCAAATCCAGATAAACATACGAAGACTGATGTACAGGTGTATGTCCTAGGTAGCAACGGGTTTGCCAGTATCAACAATGCTTGGCATGTGTCAGCATGTTTATCTAGTATGCTTTGTATAACACCATCACACACATAGCAATACACAGCACACATTGTCAATCACATGACAGAACAAGTGCGTGATAGCAATAGTAAAAATTTATCCCATACATGTTTTGGGCCCCAACATCACAATCTTGTGTGGGATGTGCTAATATGTCCACATTGTTGCAAAATGTCTGAGACACAACATCAAACTGAGTGGGAGTAGACCTAGCCATATGTGTTGTAATTGGCTAATGAACAGTACAGCACTGAGATTATTTCACACCTCAACATCAATCATTAATGGTAAGAGTTGCATAGGTTGTGGCATGCTGGAAGAAATGCATACTTATGTTCAATGGAGGTTGTGGATGGATAGTTTTGAGACACCCACAGGTACTTGCAAATATAACACGGGAGGTCAAATGGAGACAACACAAGTGCTGTCCAGGAGTAATTTCATGTGTGTGTGGAACTCATTACGTCTCACAAATACTGTCAATGGAACCATAAATATCAAGTAGACGGTAGTAGGCGATGTGTTCATCTTCCAATTACACAAGTCACATGTTGCATCATGTCCATGCATGACCAGATGTTATTGCTGTAGAAGATGTGTATAAAGTGCAAGCACCCTAAAGAATGGGAGCAATGTAGGTGACAATACAAACCTTATCAGTTATGCAGGAATACATAGAGAAGGGACACACACACAGACCAACACATCAATTCCTATATGTCAACATTTAACCTATGTACAGAGAGGGTGGCCAGGTCAGTACATAACCCAGTCATGTTGGCCACTAGCATACCATGGTGTTTGCCCATCACATGCCACCATGACAAGAGGATGTGACAGACAACGCCATCTGTACCCTGGCACATTTCCAATATTGAAGTCGCAACCGATATACAAGCCCAAACAAACTGCCCATGGAAACAACTAGGGCATCAAATAATGAGACCCGTCTTACATGTGCAAGCACCCGAGCTCTGTACATGAGAGGGGAAAGATGACATCAAGTACCGCAGACGAAAATGTGATATCCTGGTCGGTATGACCACAATTGTGCATGTGTCTGTCTGCTGGGGAGTGTGCATACTTCTGCTGAGTAGCAATCATGAAGAGTCTAGATCCCTGCTCAATTAACCCACTCACCACTGCTCTAGCCACAATAACGTATGAAATTGTCAGGGGCCTGATGCATGTGCACAGGGGTCTGAGTAAACTGGAGCACCATTAACCTGCCACTTCACATGCAACCATGGGCTTGTGTTGCCATACAAACTCACACAGTGGTGATGATGAGTAGGCTAGCTTCTATGCCAGACTGCAACACTGTTACACGGCATGCCATTGTATGTGACGTTCAAAACAAACGTCAGGTCAAAAAATGTGAGTTGCCAGTTGGAGGCATGGACACATATAACACATACCTCAGCACACATGTACCACTATAATGGCTCAGGCATGGTAATGTGTAAGGATTCTGAACAAAAAGCAACCTAGCACAAAAATAAGGGCATAGGTACCACAAGATCAGTGACAGAAAGAAATTACATTCACATGTGTTCTGACATACGGAAACATAGGTGGCACTGATGTGAGTAAACATGCATTTGTAAAATGTCAACATGTGTCTATGCAGGAAGATAGTAATTTGAGGTTTCACATCCCATGAACACACCACTGTCGTCATATGTTACAGAAATTATACAACAAATGTCTTTACACACACACAGCATATACCAAATGTCACTAACAGGTGGGTACATAACATCTCCTGCAAATAAGATGCATGGGTAACTAAATGGTACATGTGTAGCAGAGCAACATGAAGTAAAATCCAACAACACACCACACATTGAACACACAGGCACATTTCCAGGTGTTACGTGATGTCAATGCAGTCCAAGTCCACTGAATACTCTGAGTAAAAATTGTCATGGTTGTCAGATGCCCTTCCATGTGTTGGGCATAGGCCACCATATATATATTGAGTTGTAGTCTCTCAGACATAACAATGTAGTCCACCCACAAATTAATATACATACACATATGTACACACAAAGCACACACGTGCCAAGATTATATGTGGGCACAGTGTAGCTACAAATGCACATATACAGAAAGTATGAGTAATCGCATGCAGCAGACTCATAAACAAACCTGTAAGTTCAACATACCAATGTCACCCTAATGACATTACTGGACAATCGCACACATGCAGCCATACCACATATACAACATTGTAGCACAGCCCATGTGACATGTTAAGTGAATCAGGGATGCACTCAAGGCCTACAATGCAAAAATCCACACAATTCAGTCATGCATAAAAAAAAATTACGCTAACACATCAACTCCACACTGCAATATAGGTTAAATGGTGCCTCGGCCCTGGGCCTCAATTACACGTTCACAGGCATCTTAACGCACCTTGATGAAAAATCGACACAGGACCATCATTCGGCAACATTTTTCAATCATACGCATATACCATATAATTTCCCTAAGCTAAAAGACGCCTAGCCCCTGAACGTCTATTGCACGTCCACAGGCAAATTCACGCTAAAGGTGAGAAAAACGATGCATCACCTTCATGCATTGAAAAAAACAACGTATGACTGGAAACGTGATGCACACGCCCATGAACTGATGAAACAGGACATGCTGCCTTCAAACATGGTACAATGAGTTCACTTTCATTTCACAGACTTTCTGTCTGTGACTGTGTGAGGGTGTGTGGAGCTGGTGCGGTAGGGGTTTTGTAGTGTTTGTAATGTTTATTGTGCTGTGTAATGCAGGTGTTGTGTTTTATTTGTCCTTTGTATTGTAAGTGTACTGTTTTTGTCTCTGTATTGTGGAAATTTTGTCTGGGGTATTATAGCTATTGGGGTAGTTGGGTTAGGTGTTAGGTATATTTATTTTTTGTTTTGGATGAACTGCATTTGCAGTCCAGTATTTCTGGGAAAGGGAGGATGGTGTGGATGTCGACCGATGCCCTGGGGGAGTTTATCAGGCTTGTTCAGCACTAACTCCCCATGGTGCTGCAACTAGGTTGCTGTGTCATTCTTGGCTACCCCACAGACGCAAGGCGGCTGAGGTAGGACAAGGTGCTCTACCACCTCACATGGATCTTTGTGACAGGAAGGAATGACCACCAACTCAAGCATCGCTGGGCAGATCTTGTGACAAGGGAGTAGGGCCTGTTGGATTATCCGGGCATAGAGATAGGTGGAGCAGTTGGCAAGTCTCCCATTTCCATACAAAATCCTTTCTTTTGCATGTGCATGACAGTTGCAAATATGGTTGAGTGCTGCATGCAATGGTTGTGGATCTGGACATGTTGTATGCTACCTGTATGAAGAGTCCCAGCACCAACTTAGGCCTGCAATTCAAATGTACAAAAATGAAGTCAATGCTGGGCCGATGTACCATTTTCCCTGCACAAGCATTATAAAGTATTGTGATGCATGCGTAGGGCAACTCGGTAATGAGTAGGACCAAATGAGGCCTGCGCCATGCATCCTCTATGGAAGGGGGTCCTATTACCTATTTGGGGGGCACATGTATAAGCCACTGATTAAAATGAGAAATCCCTTATTTAAATTTTGCTTGCCCTCTGAACGGCTGCTAAGAGCAGGTGTGTTATGGGGGCATCAAAATGTATGAGAAGGGCCCCCCTGTACTCAGCAGAAGTTGTGATAACCTGTTGCAACTCCTGCTGAGTACATCATTTACATACACATAAATAGATGCAGTTGAACCCTACCTGCATCATGCTGTGCCTTAATTCTTATTAGGCGTACACATGGTGGGCATACGGGGTGCACTGAGGGCCACAAGGACTGTATAGATGCAATTGGTGCTTCACCGTTGGCCCTTTTGTGTCCTTGGCCAATGCCATGTATGGGTGCTTGACCATGCACTGGGTCCAGACTATTAGCACTTCTCTGTTCCAGTTCATTGTGTAGGATATCACATACACACTATACTATGTCTATTACCACACATGTGTGCAAAGTTTGTTCCAAAGGCCTGCCGCTTCTCACTGACAGTATGGGTGTGCCCTGTATCTGCTCCAATACTGGCACATCACTCAGTAACCTGCACCAACAAATGCATCACTGGATCACAGAGCAAGTGTTTCTGTGCAGAGGCATATTTCTATGCCCATGTTCTTATCCTTCCCTGGACACATGATGGTATACCATAGCAACAATGGCTGGCCACATACCATTGGCAATACATCTATGATTTCAATCAGTCAGTGTGCAGACAGGTACAACTATCTTCATCTGAGGATACTACCACAGCATTATTGTTCATATGTGTGCCTTGTGATGGCACACACATATCACTTACTTCACTGAAGGATGTAACACATCATTCCCCAACACCATGGAATAACCACACAACCCCTGGGCAATAGTTTGTTAGTTTGCTGTGACAATGAGGTAGATGTCTACAACATCTGAGGCAGGCTCAAATGCTATGGGTGTCACAACGGGTCAGCCACTACAACAACCATTGTATGTCCCTCAGATGCAATATACAGTATCAAGCAGTCCCATATGGTCATGGAGGTATAGAGCTAACAAATACCTGCATGACAATGCCATGTATAAATGGTGCGGTGAGAAGCACCACAGGAGTGTCCGGGATAGTGATGGTTTGTAGGTGTATGGCACTACATTATCTGAGACTATGTGTGATTGATCATAGAAGTTTGTCAGTTTTTCTGATCTATCACTAGGATGACTTGCTCACTCAGCCCAACAAGTTAACAGTGAACAATGTTGTCCATTAACTGATATGTACAAATTACACTAATCAGTGTTTTCCATTCATGTCTTGCAGGTGGAATTGCACCCTTCACTGTAGGAAAGGTTGCTCGATTTGAAGACCCTGATGCATCCAGTAAGTGCCATCTTGTGTGTCATGTGCTAATCCAGGGTTTGTTGTGAGTGAGTCTGAAGTGTGCAATGCTATGAAAGATGGTTTTGCCTGAACAATGATATGATATCAATAGAGAATGGATGGTGACATCATATATGTTGGAATGTTGTGCAATGAGAATGGTTTGCTTGTAGTTCAAGGTGCAATGTGTGCTGGCATGGAATTGTGTGAAATAGGAATTGTATTGGCTGGCCACATTTTCTTTGATATCTACTGTAATAGGTCTCAGGGCAGCTGTGTATGTACACAGCATGCGTGTTGACAACCACTTTGTCACAGCACCATTGTCAGCACTGTGTGCCACACATTGCTTACACTTACTGAGAAGACGGTACGGATGTGGGTTATATCTGCAAGGCTCTCTGGGGGCTTATTTAGGAGACACATATATCACAAGTTCCTCCATACCCTTCAAATAAAATGAGTCTGTAGTACTACAAGGAGCCATATTGTGCTGCACAGCAGTCAGCAGTGTACTCAGTTAGTAGACAACAAAGCTCCAGATGGTTGTGTGAAAAGTTTATGATTCTTCCCACACCAGATCTCAGCAGTCTTCACAACATGGTCCTACCACCATGATATTTGTGAGTGATGTAGGTCACATCACATATGCATAATGTGTGATTGCTGTGTGCATACCTGGTACTTTGATGATGTCTAACATCCATGTGCAAATGATGTACAATGTTTCTGGATCTTGTTGCAGCACCCAGTGAAGTGCCAAACTCACTGTGGGTCTACACATACAGCCACCATGTGTGTGCCATTTAACACATGTAGCACTACATAGCACATGGTAAGGGGCTTCAGTTCTGTAATGTGTTGACAACTTTGATGTGCAGCCCAGGCTTTGGACAAACTTTCCGGGGACTTTGCATCAACTGTATATGTGGGCACATCACAAGCAATGGCGTGACCCTTGTAATGTCTGCTCACGCCATGTCTTACACCAGGACACATTAATGTTGATTTACCAAACCTTAGGATAGCAGGTGGGAAGCTACCAGACCCCCTATCATATGGCCCACAGTTTGCCTCCATGATGACTGGGGAAGCCTTGATGTTTCACCAGGGGTGTTCAGGTGATGGATTGCACACACAGCCCCCCTTATGCACAGACACACAGGAAATCCAGACTTTTTGGGGAACGTAATCCTCACAAGTTAGAAGACAAACATGTTGATCCTGGACAACTTTCTTTATTCAGCTCCTGACCCTGTTGGTTAACAATGGATTGCCGTCATCCCAGTCACATGTACATGATACTGTTAATGGCTGGTAGGAAATAGTCATTGACGAGGAGTAAGTCATTGTTGAGGAATGTGTGTTGGACTGTATGTGTTATCTGCAGTTACAGTGTACATTTTATGTCTGTACAACCTCCACCCAATGCTGACACTGATGCTTGCCTTTCCTCATATTTTGGCTGCCAACCAGACACAGGAACAGAGGTGAGCATTTCACAAGAGGGCCGAACGCTACCCCACATAATGGATGTTGAGGCCTGATACCGACGAATGGAAAGGAGGTTAAGAAGTGAAAAAGCCTTCAAACAATGACGTGTGTTTGACCATGGTAGACCTCCACTGCAGCCACTCAAGGACACTGGAGCAAAGTCATCAGGAGTACAGGGGGCCACAGCTGGACTAAGGCCATCCATGTCAGTTGCATCAGTCATCACACAGCTACCAGTTTAGCCACCTGCAGCAGTAGTCCCGATCCAGTTCGAACAGGACATGGGAAGGGACATTGGCAGATTTTAGCCAGACTGAAAAAATTAGATGAGGAATCAGCAGCGAACTGAAGGATGTTGCAATACATTAAGAAGATTAAGAAAAGCAGGAAGTGAACTTTTTAGTATTATACAACCTCCAAGTTTCTTCCTAACCTTTTACTGCTTTACATAGTTTTATATTGTGTTTTAGATGTTTAGTTTTAGGTTAGTGTAGAGTACACATAGGTTAGGTTAAGTATAGTATATATCCTGTTCATCTTAGCCTAATACATTTTGTAATTTGATTGAGTGCCTTGGGCTTCTCATGAGTGCACTGGCCAAGCTGGGGGAATGGCCTAGGGTATGCTTACTGTCTTGATTTCCGAGGTTTCCCATATGCATCCCCTATAACCAAGAAGCTGTCAGAATGGCTGCCCCATACTGTCCACCAGTGCATGAATTTGCCATCCAGTGTTCCAGCCATTCACAATGTGTGTTGGAAATGGGGTCTCTAGTTGGCAGTCGGTTTGCACCCTGTCCAAGAAGGGACCCTCACTCTAGTCAGGATAAGGGAGATACCCACTGAGATAACCCCTGCTCACCCCCTTAGTAGCGTGGCACGAGCAGTCAGGCTTACCTCAGAAGCAATGTGTAAAGCATTTGCACATAACACACAGTAATAAGTGAAAACACTACTAAAGGACACCACACCAGTTTAAAAAAAATAGCCAATATTTATCTATATAAAACAAAACCAAATACGATAAGAATCCAACATACAGAAAAAAAATATGAATTATGCAAGATTTACTCAAAACTACAGTTCCTTGAAGTCGATAGCTTCACCTGGGGCTATCACGGCGTCGTGATCAACAAAACCAACACTTCAGGCCGGCCGCGGTGTTGGGGTCCAGCTACAGTGTCTGGAAGACCCGCAAACAGTACCTTGGATTTGCAGGGCATCGTGATTCTCGCGCTGAGCTCCTGAGGGCGGCGTCACTGACGTCTGTAGGAAAGTACCATCTTGCCTGGCATGTTACCCCCATTTTTCACTGTATATATGTTGTTTTAGTTGTATGTGTCACTGGGACCCTGGTAACCCAGGGCCCCAGTGCTCATAAGTGTGCCTGAATGTGTTACCTGTGTAGTGACTAACTGTCTCACTGAGGCTCTGCTAATCAGAACCTCAGTGGTTATGCTCTCTCATTTCTTTCCAAATTGTCACTAACAGGCTAGTTACCATTTTTACCAATTTACATTGGCTTACTGGAACACCCTTATAATTCCCTAGTATATGGTACTGAGGTACCCAGGGTATTGGGGTTCCAGGAGATCCCTAGGGGCTGCAGCATTCCTTTTGCCACCAATAGGGAGCTCTGACAATTCTTACACAGGCCTGCCACTGCAGCCTGAGTGAAATAACGTCCACGTTATTTCAATGCCATTTTACACTGCACTTAAGTAACTTATAAGTCACCTATATGTCTAACCTTTACCTGGTAAAGGTTAGGTGCAAAGTTACTTAGTGTGAGGGCACCCTGGCACTAGCCAAGGTGCCCCCACATTGTTCAGAGCCAATTCCCTGAACTTTGTGAGTGCGGGGACACCATTACACGCGTCCACTACATATAGGTCACTGCCTATATGTAGCTTCACAATGGTAACTCCGAATATGGCCATGTAACATGTCTATGATCATGGAATTGCCCCCTCTATGCCATCCTGGCATAGTTGGCACAATCCCATGATCCCAGTGGTCTGTAGCACAGACCCTGGTACTGCCAAACTGCCCTTCCTGGGGTTTCACTGCAGCTGCTGCTGCTGCCAACCCCTCAGACAGGCATCTGCCCTCCTGGGGTCCAGCCAGGCCTGGCCCAGGATGGCAGAACAAAGAACTTCCTCTGAGAGAGGGTGTGACACCCTCTCCCTTTGGAAAATGGTGTGAAGGCAGGGGAGGAGTAGCCTCCCCCAGCCTCTGGAAATGCTTTCTTGGGCACAGATGTGCCCAATTCTGCATAAGCCAGTCTACACCAGTTCAGGGACCCCTTAGCCCCTGCTCTGGCGCAAAACTGGACAAAGGAAAGGGGAGTGACCACTCCCCTGACCTGCACCTCCCCTGGGAGGTGTCCAGAGCTCCTCCAGTGTGCTCCAGACCTCTGCCATCTTGGAAACAGAGGTGCTGCTGGCACACTGGACTGCTCTGAGTGGCCAGTGCCACCAGGTGACGTCAGAGACTCCTTGTGATAGGCTCCTTCAGGTGTTGCTAGCCTATCCTCTCTCCTAGGTAGCTAAACCCTCTTTTCTGGCTATTTAGGGTCTCTGTCTCTGGGGAAACTTTAGATAACGAATGCAAGAGCTCATCCGAGTTCCTCTGCATCTCTCTCTTCACCTTCTGATAAGGAATCGACTGCTGACCGCGCTGGAAGCCTGCAAACCTACTACATAGTGGCAAAGACGACTACTGCAACTCTGTAACGCTGATCCGGCCGCCTTCTCGACTGTTTTCCTGCTTGTGCATGCTGTGGGGGTAGCCTGCCTCCTCTCTGCACCAGAAGCTCCGAAAGAAATCTCCCGTGGGTCGACGGAATCTTCCCCCTGCAACCGCAGGCACCAAAAAGCTGCATCACTGGTCCCTTGGGTCTCCTCTCAGCACGACGAGCGAGGTCCCTCGAATCCAGCAACTCTGTCCAAGTGACCCCCACAGTCCAGTGACTCTTCAGTCCAGGTTTGGTGGAGGTAAGTCCTTGCCTCACCTCGCTGGGCTGCATTGCTGGGAACCGTGACTTTGCAGCTACTCCGGCCCCTGTGCACTTCCGGCAGAAATCCTTTGTGCACAGCCAAGCCTGGGTCCACGGCACTCTAACCTGCATTGCATGACTTTCTAAGTTGGTCTCCGGCGACGTGGGACTCCTTTGTGCAACTTCGGCGAGCACCGTTTCATGCATCCTTTTAGTGCCTGTTTCTGGCACTTCTTCGGGTGCTACCTGCTTCAGTGAGGGCTCTTTGTCTTGCTCGACGTCCCCTCTCTCTTCAGGTCCAATTTGCGACCTCCTGGTCCCTCCTGGGCCCCAGCAGCGTCCAAAAACGCCAAACGCACGATTTGCAACTAGCAAGGCTTGTTGGCGACCTTCCGGCAGGAAAACACTTCTGCACGACTCTCCAAGGCGAGAGGAATCCGTCCACCTAAGGGGAAGTCTCTAGCCCTTTTTGTTCCTGCAGAAACCTCAGCTTCTTCTGTCCAGTAGAAGCTTCTTTGCACCCGCAGCTGGCATTTCCTGGGCATCTGCCCATCTCCGACTTGCTTGTGACTTTTGGACTTGGTCCCCTTGTTCCACAGGTACCCTAGATTGGAAATCCACAGTTGTTGCATTGCTGGTTGGTGTCTTTCCTGCATTATTCCTCTAACACGACTTCTTTGTCCTTAGGGGAACTTTAGTGCACTTTGCACTCACTTTTCAGGGTCTTGGGGAGGGTTATTTTTCTAACTCTCACTATTTTCTAATAGTCCCAGCGACCCTCTACAAGGTCACATAGGTTTGGGGTCCATTCGTGGTTCCCATTCCACTTTTGGAGTATATGGTTTGTGTTGCCCCTATCCCTATGTTTCCCCATTGCATCCTATTGTAACTATACATTGTTTGCACTGTTTTCTAAGACTATACTGCATATTTTTGCTATTGTGTATATATATCTTGTGTATATTTCCTATCCTCTCACTGAGGGTACACTCTAAGATACTTTGGCATATTGTCATAAAAATAAAGTACCTTTATTTTTAGTATAACTGTGTATTGTGTTTTCTTATGATATTGTGCATATGACACTAAGTGGTACTGTAGTAGCTTCACACGTCTCCTAGTTCAGCCTAAGCTGCTCTGCTAAGCTACCATTATCTATCAGCCTAAGCTGCTAGACACCCTATACACTAATAAGGGATAACTGGGCCTGGTGCAAGGTGCAAGTACCCCTTGGTACTCACTACAAGCCAGTCCAGCCTCCTACATTGGTTGTGCAGTGGTGGGATAAGTGCTTGAGACTACTTACCACTCTTGTCATTGTACTTTTCATAAGAGAAAAATATACAAAACAAGGTCAGTGTATATACACATAGCCAAAAAGTTTTGCATTTCCTCTTTTCACTCTTTTCTAAGTGCCGAAAAGTACTTCTAAACTTTCAAAAAGTTCTTAAAAGTTTAAAAAGTTTTTTTCTGTCTTTCCAAAAAGTTCTGAAAACTTTTTTCTCTTTTTCTATCACTTTAACTCTCTCTAAAAAATGTCTGGCACAGGCCAAAATGATGATCTGTCCAAACTTGCATATGACAACCTTAGCTGGAAAAGAGCAAGGAGTCTCTGTATAGAGAGAGGTTTGAGTGTAGGGAAAAATCCTTCCTTGGAACTGTTACTTAACATGCTTAGAGAACAGGATAAGGCCATAGGTGCCTCATCTGTTGAAAAAGTACCTAATAGTTCCCAATCTGATTCAGGGAAAGATTCAGGAAAGAAACTCCCTAGCCTGCCCATTACTAGACAGTCTAGCATAGTTGGGAATGATGATGAGCCACACCATACAAATAGTGTTGTCTCACATCATAGCAAAAGCATTTATTCTCACCATACTGGTAGTAATGTTTCTGTTAACCAAGCTGTTAGGGTGGCTTCTGTAAGGGACATGTCTCCTTCTGTTCATTCCCATCATAGCTCTGTTTCTAGGAATGTCCCTCCCACCAACCCTGATGACAGAATGTTAGAGAGGGAACTCAATAAGTTGAGGGTGGAACAAACCAGACTGAAGCTTAAAAAGCAACAGCTGGATTTGGATAGACAGTCTTTTGAATTAGAGAAGGAAAGACAGAAGTTGGGTTTAGATACCCATGGTGGCAGCAGCAGTATTCCCCATAGTCATCCTGCAAAAGAGCATGATTCCAGGAATGTGCACAAGATAGTTCCCCCTTATAAGGAGGGGGATGACATTAACAAGTGGTTTGCTGCACTTGAGAGGGCCTGTGTTGTACAGGATGTCCCTCAAAGGCAGTGGGCTGCTATCCTATGGCTATCATTTAGTGGGAAAGGTAGGGATAGGCTCCTTACTGTGAAAGAAAATGATGCTAATAATTTCCAAGTTCTTAAGAATGCACTCCTGGATGGTTATGGCTTAACCACTGAACAGTACAGGATAAAGTTCAGAGAGACCAAAAAGGAGTCTTGACAAGACTGGGTTGATTTTATTGACCATTCAGTGAAGGCCTTGGAGGGGTGGTTACATGGCAGTAAAGTTACTGATTATGACAGCCTGTATAACTTGATCCTGAGAGAGCATATTCTTAATAATTGTGTGTCTGATTTGTTGCACCAGTACTTGGTGGACTCTGATCTGACCTCTCCCCAAGAATTGGGAAAGAAGGCAGACAAATGGGTCAGAACAAGAGTGAACAGAAAAGTTCATACAGGGGGTGACAAAGATGGCAACAAAAAGAAGGATGGTAAGTCTTCTGACAAGGGTGGGGACAAATCTAAAAATGAGTCTTCATCAGGCCCACAAAAACACTCTGGTGGGGGTGGTGGGCCCAAATCCTCTTTTAATCAGAACAAGGAAAAGAAACCATGGTGCTATTTATGTAAAATAAAAGGCCATTGGACAACAGATCCCAGTTGTCCAAAGAAAGGCACCACTGCTCCTACCACTACAACCCCTACTGCTACACCTAGTGTCCCTACTAATAGCAGTGGTGGTGGGAGCAAACCTACTAATAGCCAATCCAAGGGAGTAGCTGGGCTCACTTTTGGTAATTTAGTTGGGGTTGGTCTGATTAGGGAGACCACAGAGGCTACTTTAGTCTCTGAAGGGGCTATTGATTTAGCCACTTTGGTTGCTTGCCCCCATAACTTGGAGAAGTACAAGCAACTAACCCTAATAAATGGTGTTGAGGTCCAGGCCTACAGGGACACAGGTGCCAGTGTCACAATGGTGATTGAGAAACTGGTGCACCCTGAACAACACATACTTGGACACCAGTACCAAGTAACCGATGCTCACAACATAACACAAAGCCACCCCATGGCGGTTGTAAATCTCAACTGGGGGGGGGGGTAACTGGTCCAAAGAAAGTTGTGGTAGCTTCAGATTTACCTGTAGACTGTCTATTAGGGAATGATTTGGAGACATCAGCTTGGTCAGATGTGGAGTTGGAGGCCCATGCAGCAATGCTGGGCATCCCAGGGCATATTTTTGCTTTGACAAGGGCTCAGGCCAAAAAGCAAAAAGGACAGGGAAGCTTGGATCCTGGAACAATGGACCAAGTGCTCCCTAAAGCTAGGGCTAGTAGAAGCAAACCACTTCCTACTATCCCTCCCTCTACAGTGGATTCTACTTCTGAGGAAGAAGAATTCCCTCCCTGTGCAGAACCTACACCAGAGGAGATGGAAGCAGACACTGCTGAGCTTTTGGGTGAAGGGGGGCCTGCCAGAGAGGAGCTGAGTGTGGCACAGCAAACCTGTCCCACATTAGAGGGTCTCAGACAGCAAGCTGTCAAACAGGCTAATGGGGATGTCAGTGACTCTCACAGAGTTTACTGGGAGGACAACCTCTTGTACACTGAGCATAGGGATCCTAAACCTGGAGCTGCCAGGAGATTAGTGATTCCTCAGGAGTACAGAAAGTTCCTCCTAACACTGGCACATGACATTCCCTTAGCTGGGCATCTAGGACAAATGAAAACTTGGGACAGGCTTGTTCCCCTGTTTCATTGGCCTAGGATGTCTGAGGACACAAAGGAATTTTGTAAGTCCTGTGAAACCTGTCAAGCCAGTGGCAAGACAGGTGGCACTCCAAAGGCACCCCTTATCCCACTGCCTGTGGTTGGGGTTCCCTTTGAAAGGGTAGGGGTTGACATAGTTGGCCCCCTTGACCCTCCTACTGCTTCAGGCAATAGGTTTATCTTGGTGATAGTGGACCATGCCACAAGATATCCTGAAGCTATTCCTTCAAGGACCACTACAGCACTTGCAGTGGCAAAGGCCCTCCTGGGAATATTTTCCAGGGTGGGCTTCCCAAAGGAAGTAGTATCAGACAGAGGAAGCAATTTCATGTCTGCATACTTAAAGGCCATGTGGAAGGAGTGTGGTGTAACGTACAAGTTCACAACACCCTATCATCCACAAACAAATGGACTGGTGGAGAGATTTAATAAAACTCTCAAAGGCATGATTATGGGTCTCCCTGAAAAACTCCGCAGGAGATGGGATATCCTTCTACCATGCCTCCTTTTTGCCTACAGGGAGGTACCCCAGAAAGGAGTGGGCTTCAGCCCCTTTGAACTTCTTTTTGGACACCCTGTTAGGGGTCCACTCACACTTGTAAAGGAGGGTTGGGAACAACCTTTAAAAGCTCCTAAGCAGGATATTGTGGATTATGTACTTGGCCTCAGATCAAGGATGGCTGAGTACATGAAAAAGGCCAGTAAAAACCTTCAGGCCAGCCAAGAGCTCCAGAAGCAATGGCATGATCAGAAGGCTGTTTTGGTTCAGTACCAACCAGGGCAGAAAGTGTGGGTCTTGGAGCCTGTGGCCCCAAGAGCACTCCAAGATAAATGGAGTGGTCCCCACACAATTGTTGAAAAGAAGGGAGAAGTCACCTATTTAGTTGACTTAGGCACTGCCAGGAGTCCCCTTAGGGTGCTCCATGTCAACCGCCTGAAACCCTACTATGACAGGGCTGATCTCACCCTGCTCATGGCAACTGATGAGGGACAGGAAGAAGACAGTGATCCTCTACCTGATCTCTTCTCTTCCACAGAACAAGATGCTCTTGTGGAAGGTGTAGTTTTGGCTGATTGTCTTACTGCTGAGCAGAAAGATAATTGCATAAATCTCCTAGGACAATTTTCAGAACTCTTCTCTACTGTGCCAGGCACCACTTCTTGGTATGAGCACACTATAGATACTGGAGACAGTTTACCTATCAAAAGTAAGATCTATAGGCAGCCTGACCATGTCAGGGACTGCATAAAGCAAGAAGTTCAGAAAATGTTGGAACTAGGAGTGGTTGAGCACTCTGACAGTCCATGGGCTTCTCCTGTGGTACTGGTACCAAAACCCAATTCTAAAGATGGAAAGAAGGAAATGCGGTTTTGTGTAGACTATAGAGGTCTCAACTTGGTAACCAAAACTGATGCTCACCCTATACCCAGGGCAGATGAGCTCATAGATACACTGGCATCTGCCAAGTATCTAAGCACTTTTGATTTGACTGCAGGGTATTGGCAGATCAAATTGTCAGAAGATGCTAAACCTAAGACTGCATTTTCTACCATTGGAGGACATTACCAGTTTACTGTAATGCCTTTTGGTTTGAAAAATGCACCTGCCACTTTTCAGAGGTTGGTGAACACAGTCCTGCAAGGGCTGGAAGCTTTCAGTGCAGCATATTTGGACGATATAGCTGTCTTTAGCTCCAGCTGGGATGATCACCTGGTCCACCTATGGAAAGTTTTGGAGGCTCTGCAAAAGGCAGGCCTCACTTTCAAGGCTTCAAAGTGCCAGATAGGGCAGGGTAAGGTGGTTTATCTGGGACACCTTGTTGGTGGGGAACAGATTGCACCACTTCAGGGGAAAATCCAAACTATTATTGATTGGGTTCCCCCTACCACTCAGACTCAGGTGAGAGCCTTCCTAGGCCTCACTGGGTATTACAGGAGGTTCATTAAGAACTATGGCTCCATTGCAGCCCCTCTTAATGACCTCACATCCAAGAAAATGCCTAAAAAGGTATTATGGACAGCAAACTGTCAGAAAGCTTTTGAGGAGCTGAAGCAGGCCATGTGCTCTGCACCTGTCCTGAAAAGCCCTTGTTACTCTAAATAATTCTATGTCCAAACTGATGCATCTGAATTAGGAGTAGGGGCAGTCCTATCACAACTTAATTCTGAGGGCCAGGATCAACCTGTTGCTTTTATTAGTAGGAGGTTGACCCCTAGAGAAAAGCGTTGGTCTGCCATTGAGAGGGAGGCCTTTGCTGTGGTCTGGGCTCTGAAGAAGTTGAGGCCATACCTGTTTGGCACTCACTTCATTGTTCAGACAGACCACAAACCTCTACTTTGGCTAAAACAAATGAAAGGTGAAAATCCTAAATTGCTGAGGTGGTCCATATCCCTACAGGGAATGGACTATACAGTGGAACATAGACCTGGGAGTAGCCACTCCAATGCAGATGGACTCTCCAGATATTTCCACTTAGACAATGAAGACTCATCAGGTCATGGCTAGTCTTATTGTCCTTCGTTTGGGGGGGGGTTGTGTAGGAAAGTACCATCTTGCCTGGCATGTTACCCCCATTTTTCACTGTATATATGTTGTTTTAGTTGTATGTGTCACTCGGACCCTGGTAACCCAGGGCCCCAGTGCTCATAAGTGTGCCTGAATGTGTTACCTGTGTAGTGACTAACTGTCTCACTGAGGCTCTGCTAATCAGAACCTCAGTGGTTATGCTCTCTCATTTCTTTCCAAATTGTCACTAACAGGCTAGTGACCATTTTTACCAATTTACATTGGCTTACTGGAACACCCTTATAATTCCCTAGTATATGGTACTGAGGTACCCAGGGTATTGGGGTTCCAGGAGATCCCTATGGGCTGCAGCATTCCTTTTGCCACCCATAGGGAGCTCTGACAATTCTTACACAGGCCTGCTACTGCAGCCTGAGTGAAATAACGTCCACGTTATTTCACAGCCATTTTACACTGCACTTAAGTAACTTATAAGTCACCTATATGTCTAACCTTTACCTGGTAAAGGTTAGGTGCAAAGTTACTTAGTGTGAGGGCACCCTGGCACTAGCCAAGGTGCCCCCACATTGTTCAGAGCCAATTCCCTGAACTTTGTGAGTGCGGGGACACCATTACACGCGTGCACTACATATAGGTCACTACCTATATGTAGCTTCACAATGGTAACTCCGAATATGGCCATGTAACATGTCTATGATCATGGAATTGCCCCCTCTATGCCATCCTGGCATAGTTGGCACAATCCCATGATCCCAGTGGTCTGTAGCACAGACCCTGGTACTGCCAAACTGCCCTTCCTGGGGTTTCACTGCAGCTGCTGCTGCTGCCAACCCCTCAGACAGGCATCTGCCTTCCTGGGGTCCAGCCAGGCCTGGCCCAGGATGGCAGAACAAAGAACTTCCTCTGAGAGAGGGTGTGACACCCTCTCCCTTTGGAAAATGGTGTGAAGGCAGGGGAGGAGTAGCCTCCCCCAGCCTCTGGAAATGCTTTCTTGGGCACAGATGTGCCCAATTCTGCATAAGCCAGTCTACACCGGTTCAGGGACCCCTTAGCCCCTGCTCTGGCGCGAAACTGGACAAAGGAAAGGGGAGTGACCACTCCCCTGACCTGCACCTCCCCTGGGAGGTGTCCAGAGCTCCTCCAGTGTGCTCCAGACCTCTGCCATCTTGGAAACAGAGGTGCTGCTGGCACACTGGACTGCTCTGAGTGGCCAGTGCCACCAGGTGACGTCAGAGACTCCTTGTGATAGGCTCCTTCAGGTGTTGCTAGCCTATCCTCTCTCCTAGGTAGCCAAACCCTCTTTTCTGGCTATTTAGGGTCTCTGTCTCTGGGGAAACTTTAGATAACGAATGCAAGAGCTCATCCGAGTTCCTCTGCATCTCTCTCTTCACCTTCTGATAAGGAATCGACTGCTGACCGCGCTGGAAGCCTGCAAACCTGCAACATAGTGGCAAAGACGACTACTGCAACTCTGTAACGCTGATCCGGCCGCCTTCTCGACTGTTTTCCTGCTTGTGCATGCTGTGGGGGTAGCCTGCCTCCTCTCTGCACCAGAAGCTCCGAAGAAATCTCCCGTGGGTCGACGGAATCTTCCCCCTGCAACCACAGGCACCAAAAAGCTGCATCACCGGTCCCTTGGGTCTCCTCTCAGCACGACGAGCGAGGTCCCTCGAATCCAGCAACTCTGTCCAAGTGACCCCCACTGTCCAGTGACTCTTCAGTCCAAGTTTGGTGGAGGTAAGTCCTTGCCTCACCTCGCTGGGCTGCATTGCTGGGAACCGCGACTTTGCAGCTACTCCGGCCCCTGTGCACTTCCGGCGGAAATCCTTTGTGCACAGCCAAGCCTGGGTCCACGGCACTCTAACCTGCATTGCACGACTTTCTAAGTTGGTCTCCAGCGACGTGGGACTCCTTTGTGCAACTTCGGCGAGCACCGTTTCACGCATCCTCGTAGTGCCTGTTTCTGGCACTTTTCCGGGTGCTACCTGCTTCAGTGAGGACTCTTTGTCTTGCTCGACGTCCCCTCTCTCTTCAGGTCCAATTTGCGACCTCCTGGTCCCTCCTGGGCCCCAGCAGTGTCCAAAAACGCCAAACGCACGATTTGCAACTAGCAAGGCTTGTTGGCGTCCTTCCAGAGGGAGAACACTTTTGCACGACTCTCCAAGGCGAGAGGGATCCGTCCACCAAAGGGGAAGTCTCTAGCCCTTTTCGTTCCTGCAGAAACCTCAGCTTCTTCTGTCCCGTAGAAACTTCTTTGCACCCGCAGCTGGCATTTCCTGGGCATCTGCCCATCTCCGACTTGCTTGTGACTTTTGGACTTGGTCCCCTTGTTCCACAGGTACCCTAGATTGGAAATCCACAGTTGTTGCATTGCTGGTTGGTGTCTTTCCTGCATTATTCCTCTAACACGACTTCTTTGTCCTTAGGGGAACTTTAGTGCACTTTGCACTCACTTTTCAGGGTCTTGGGGAGGGTTATTTTTCTAACTCTCACTATTTTCTAATAGCCCCAGCGACCCTCTACAAGGTCACATAGGTTTGGGGTCCATTTGTGGTTTGCATTCCACTTTTGGAGTATATGGTTTGTGTTGCCCCTATCCCTATGTTTCCCCATTGCATCCTATTGTAACTATACATTGTTTGCACTGTTTTCTAAGACTATACTGCATATTTTTGCTATTGTGTATATATATCTTGTGTATATTTCCTATCCTCTCACTGAGGGTACACTCTAAGATACTTTGGCATATTGTCATAAAAATAAAGTACCTTTATTTTTAGTATAACTGTGTATTGTGTTTTCTTATGATATTGTGCATATGACACTAAGTGGTACTGTAGTAGCTTCACACGTCTCCTAGTTCAGCCTAAGCTGCTCTGCTAAGCTACCATTATCTATCAGCCTAAGCTGCTAGACACCCTATACACAAATAAGGGATAACTGGGCCTGGTGCAAGGTGCAAGTACCCCTTGGTACTCACAACAAGCCAGTCCAGCCTCCTACAACGTCGCGATGTCGGGTCCGGAGTTGGTGCAGGGGTCGTCGGCCCCTTGAGGTCACACGTGTTGCAGATTGAACTCGAGGCTGATGAAGTCAGGTGAACCAGCGTGGATGGCGTCGGGTCTGCGGTGCGAAGTGGGACGATGCAACGTGTGGTGCCCACAGGTCACGGTGCAGGCAGCGTCTCGGTGATGCCGTCCAGCGGTGTCGGTGAGACCAGGGCTGCGGTGTGAAGTGGGGCAGTGCAATGTGTGGTGTCCACAGGTCACGGTGCAGGCAGCGGCGGCGGTGTTGCGGAAGCGCTGTCGTCGGTGGACCGAGGCTACGGCGCAGGACGGTACAGTGCTTCGTTTTCCTCACGAGCGGTGTCCACAGGCCACGGTGCAGGCGGCGGCGCCGGTGTCAGCAGGAGCGACGTCATCGGGGATACCCAGGCTGCGGTTTGAGCAAGTGACGCCGGAGTGCGGGGCCCACAGGTCGCGGTGCGAGCAGTGGCTCGGTGAAGTTGTCCGATGATGGCATCGGTGAGACCAGGGTCGTGGTGTGAAGCGGGGCATAGTGACTCCGTGCGGCGGCAAGTCACGGTGCCGGCGAGTGGAGTCGTTGGTGGCGTCGCAGTGGTTTCTCCTCTTGAACAGCACAAAACACACAGTTCCCAGTGCTGCAGTTCGAGGAAACTGAAGTCTTTGGTGTCCCTGAGACTTCTAACAGGAGGCAAGCTCTAGTCCAAGCCCTTGGAGAAATTTCTCAAGCAGGACACACAGCAAAGTTCACCCTTTGCACTCTTTTCAGGCAGAAACAGCAACTGCAGTCCAGCAAAGCAACACAGCAAAGGGACAGTATTCCTCCTTCAGCTCTTCTCCTGGGCAGAGGTTCCTCTTGATTCCAGAAAGATTCCAAAAGTCTGGGGTTTTGGGTCTGCTTCTTATACCCAGTTCTGCCTTTGAAGTTTGCAACCTTCAAAGCAAAGTCTCAAGTGTTTGCAAGATCCTTTCTTGTCCAGGCCAGGCCCCAGACAAGGGCATTGTGTGAGGGCAGGCACAGTCCATTCAGGTGTGAGTGACCACTCCTACCCTCCCCTCCAGCACAGATGGCTAATCAAGATATGCAGGCTACACCCCAGCCCCCTTTGTGTCACTGTCTAGAGGAGAGGTGTTAACAGCCCAACTGTCAAACTGACCCAGACAGGGAATCCACAAACAGGCAGAGTCACAGAATGGATTAAGCAAGAAAATGCCTACTTTAAAAAAGTGGCATTTTCAAACGCACAATCTTAAAATCAACTTTACTAAAAGATGTATTTTTTAATTGTGAGCTCAGAGACCCCAAACTCCACATGTCCATCCGCTCCCAAAGGGAATCTACACCTTAATCAGATTTAAAGGTAGCCCCCATGTTAACCTATGAGAGGGACAGGCCTTGCAACAGTGAAAAACGAATTTAGCAATATTTCACTATCAGGGCATATAAAACACATTACTATGGGGGTCATTCTAACCTCGGCGGTAAAAGTCGCTTACCGCCGGCCAGAAGGCCGCCATAACACCGCCACGGCCGCGGTAAACCGCCACGGTCATTCTGACCCGCAACTGGCAAACCGCCAAAAACCCGACATCCACAAAAAACCGCCACACCAAAGGTCAGCGAAAAAATGGTGCTGACCAAACCTCCACCGTCACGCCAACAGAAAAACGCCCATACCATTCCGACCCACAAATCCACGCGGCGGTCTTTCAAACGCAGTATTCCATTGGCGGTACACACCGGCGCGGTCAAAATACACACACACATAGAAAACTCAGCAACATTGGTCAGTTCGAAATACGCACACCTGATACACATACTAACACCACTCCCACACACCCAACACAATATAAAGCACACACCCACATCATCCACAAGCCCCTACGACCCGAAATCATTGATGAAGGCGAGTGACAGAGCACAGAATAGAGAATCCCACAACACAGAGGCACACAACACCATCACCCACACAGAATCCACGCACCAAACACCACACACCACCACACGCACCACACTCATCACCACAAACGCCACCCCACACCTCAACCACACCACCCCATGGCACCCCAAAGACACCCCAGGTTCAGTGACGCCGAACTCAGGGTCATGGTGGAGGAAATAGTCCGTGTAGAGCCCCAGTTCTTCGGGGCACAGGTGCAGCACACCACAATTGCCAGGAAGATGGAGCTATGGCAAAGGATAGTGGACAGGGTTAACGCGGTGGGACAGCATCCACGCAATCGGGAGGACATCAGGAAGAGATAGAACGACCTACGGGGGAAGGTGCGTTCCATGGTATCAAGGCACAACATTGCGGTGCAGAAGACTGGCGGCGGACCCCCACCTACTCCCCCAGAATTTACCGCGTGGGAGGAGGAAGTCTTGCACATCTTGCATCCTGAGGGCCTCGCAGGAGTAGCCGGAGGAATGGACTCTGGTAAGGCAAATCTTCACTACTGCTTCCCACCCCCACCCCACCTGCATGCCAAATCATGACCTCTGGACAGTCGGTTCCCCACAGACAGCCACAGGCTACACCAGACCCAACCCCCTCTGGGAACACCAGCACAGCTCCCACCCAGCGGGCCCATGCCTCTGTCTCCAGGACACGTCAATCAGCGGTGTGTCCACCACTACAGGGCACCCAGGTTGACCCACCACCCCAACAACAACAGGGACCTGGGGGCAGTGGTAGTGGGCACACCGTCCAGGGGACAGAGGCCCAGGAACACAGGGGAACTGGGAGGGCTGCTCTGCGACAGGGGGGGGACAGGCCCGGGGAACCGACTCTCCAAGAGGCCCTCTCCACCATCATGGGAGCATACCACCGCTCCCAGGAGACGATGGCGACGGTACTGGCCCGGTTCCAGGAGATCCAGGAACTGCAGGAGGAACGGTACATGGGGTTCAAGGAGGAACTGAGGAACATCGGTTCCGCAATGGGGACCATCGTCCTGGCCCTTACCCAGATCGTCACCACATTGCGGGACCATGTGGCACCACAAAGGGCCCCTGTCACTAGCCCAGGCCAGGAACAGCCTACCACCTCCGCCGGCGCTAGTGGACAGGAGGCCCCCACACAACGACAGGCCACCAGAACCCCACCTCCTGCAGAAGAAGAACCACCCGCAAGCGGAACCTGAGATCTCACAAGAAGACAGAGTAGGATTGCAAGACCCCCGCCAGCCTAAGATACCCCCTGATGTCATCCCACTGTCCCACATTGTCACCCTGTCCAACCTTGAACTGCCCTTGCTCCATCCTTCCACAGGCATATGTACAATGCACCTGTACGACTGAGAACTGGACTCTGCCATGGACATTACTCCACCCCCACCCATCCCCGCTTCCCAATCATTTACCAATATGTAGCACTTAAAATAAATCACTTATTCCACTTAAAAAAACAGGAGTCTGCTTGTATTCTTAACAAATGTATTACACATAACGGTGCAATAATGGCCAGTTACTTTGTGATGACAACATACCAATTTCAATAAGCTTTAGTCCATGGGCAAACAAAGCTGAAGTCAGGCAGTGGGTCATACAGCTCTGAAAAGGGAAGGGAAAGTCACAAATCAGTTAACAGGAACTGGGGGGAAACACAGACAGTGGAGACGCATGAGGCCTCAAGTAAATGTAAATTGGGGTGGCTGTTTCTTACCTGTGTGCTACTGAAAGTATTGTTGTATGACTGTATCCCTGTTGTCCGTGTCGTCCCCGTCGTCTTCCTCCTCTTCACTCTCCACAGGCTCCACAGCTGCAACAACACCACCATCTGGACCATCCTCCTGCAGAAAAGGCACCTGGCGTCGCAATGCAACATTGTGAAGCATACAGCAGGCCACGATGATCTGGCACACCTTCTTTGGTGAGTACATGAGGGATCCCTCTGTCATATGCAGGCACCTAAACCTGGCCTTCAGGACCCGGAAGGTCCTTTCTATGATCCTCCTAGATCGCCCATGGGCCTCATTGTACCGTTCCTCTGCCCTGGTCCGGGGATTCCTCACTGGGGTCAGTAGCCACGACAGGTTGGGGTAACCAGAGTCACCAATTAGCCACACACGGTGTCTCTGTAGCTGTTCCATCACATAAGGGATGCTGCTATTTCGCATGACATACGCGTCATGCACTGACCCAGGGAACTTGGCATTTACATGGGAGATGTACTGGTCAGCCAAACAGACCACCTGGACATTCATCGAATGATAACTTTTTCTGTTTCTGTACACCTGCTCACTGTCTTTGGGGGGAACCAAAGCCACATGGGTCCCATCAATGGCACCAATGATGTTGGGGATATGTCCAAGGGCATAGAAATCACCCTTCACTGTAGCCAATTCGCCCACCTCAGGGAAAATAATGTAGCTCCGCATGTATTTCATCAGGGCAGACAACACTCTGGCCAAAACCTTAGAAAACATAGGCTGAGACATCCCAGATGACATGGCCACTGTTGTCTGAAAAGACCCACTTGCCAAAAAATGGAGTACTGACAGAACCTGCACCAGAGGGGGAATCCCCGTGGGTTGGCGGATGGGGGACATCAAGTCTGGCTCCAGCTGGGCACATAGTTCATGTATAGTTGCCCTGTCAAGCCGGTATGTAAGTATGATATGTCGTTCTTCCATTGTCGACAGGTCCACCAGTGGTCGGTACACGGGAGGATTCATCCTTCTCCTCGCAAGTCCCAGCGGACGGTGCCAAGGAAGGACAACATGGAGCACAGAGTCAAGCAACCCACAGGTTAATTCACACAGCTTGCACAGTACACGAATCGCTATGCATGGAACGGCTTGTATGAGTGGCTATGCAAGGCCTAAGCCTGTGTGACGCAGTAGAAATCATGCCATGTGGGCCCTTGAAATGGCGGCTGCCTGACCTGTGAAGTGTGACAGAGGGATGTGAGGTCACTGCGTTGGCGTGGCACACCGTGGCGGTAGGCGGTCGAAGACCGCGGCGCAAAGCAACATTGGTTAACATTGAACCCTATGGGTCTCAGGAGCCAATGACGATGTGCGCCGGCGGGCGCGGTACGCACCGCCGCGGTACGCACCGCTGCAGGCGTGACCGCCATTTTCTATCTGATTAATCACTCGAGACCTGATCATCCACAGGAGAGGACCTATACTGCAAGTGCTGCTGTGACCTCGGTCTGGGAGATACAATGGCTGCTGCGACTGGGGAAAGGGCCCCTGCCTTCACTGCCGAAGAATTGGAGGTACCTGTTGATGGGGTCCTCCCCCAGTATGCGCTACTCTACGGTCCTCCAGACCAACACGTTAGTACACAGGGTGCACGTTGAATGGGCTATGCCTGTGTTGAGTGGAGTGTATGTAAGATGGTGGGGAGGGGAGCGAATGAGGAGTGCAACGCACGAAAGATGAGAGCATGTGCCACATGGCAAGGTTGGGGAGGGGGGGGCCACTCACATTGACCAGGCAGAAAACTGATGCGATTTCTTTTACCACCCTGTACATGTCACATAGGTCAGCGCCCATCAGAAGATCGACATTTGGCGTGCCATCGCCAAGGACGTCCGGGCCCTGGGGGTCCACAACAGACGGGGCACCCACTGCCGAAAGAGGTGGGAGGACATCCGCCGCGGGACCAGAAAGACCGCCGAGTCTCTGCTGGGGATGGCCTCTCAACGTAGGAGGGGTGCCAGCCGCCAATTGACTCCCCTGATGTCCCGGATCCTGGCGGTGGCCTACCCCGATTTGGATGGGCGCGTGAGGACATCACAGCAGACACAAGGGGGTGAGTATCAGCACATTCTGCTATCTTTGCGCGCAGTGAAGGTGTCTGGGTGGGGGAGGAGGGCTGTGGCTATCTCCAAGCCAGGGCGCATTCTGTAGGTTAGGCCCCTCCGTTAGACACGGCTCTGTGCCCCCGCCCCCAACCTCTGTAGGGTGCCAAGTACAGCTATCCATGGTCCGGCCTCACCCATGTGTGCATTTGTCGTCCATAGACCCGTAGGACTAGTCACAATACCTGAGTAGTGTACCCCCATTGCGCGGCCTAGTTCAGGGGGCTTCTGTGTCTGTCCTCTCCGACAACGGTGTTGCCAATGCATGCATTCAACCTGTCTTCATTTCCCCCCCCCCCTTTTCTTTGTCTTCCTGTTCATGTGTGCATTAGCATCATCTGGCGGAGGAGAAGTGGCATTGGAGCACGAGGGAGCTGCATCTCACATGGCCCCAGAGGGCCATACAACAGACTCTGAGTACACCAGTGAGACAGAGGGCGAGGGGAGCTCCACAACGGGGACCCGTGGAGACGTCAGCGACACCGACACATCCTCGGAAGGAAGCTCCCTAGCGGTGGCGGCAACATCCCACCGCCACAACAGGTACAGCCGCCACCCAGCGCACCAGCCCGCCCTCCCAGCAGCCCCTCAGCCTTCGCTCCGTGCCCGCTCGCCCAGGAAGGCGGGCATCTCCTTCGCCCCAGGCACCTCAGGCCCTGCCCCAGTTACCCCTGCTGCCCTCAGTGAGGAGGTCATTGACCTCCTCAGGACACTCATTGTTGGGCAGTCTACCCTTTTGAATGCCATCCAGGGTGTAGAAAGGGAGGTGCATCGGAGCAATGCATACCTGGAGGGCATTCATTCGGGTCAGGCTGCCCATCAGCGATCGTTCAACGCTCTGGCCTCAGCACTGATGGCAGCCATTGTCCCTGTCTCCAGCCTCCCTCTTCTGACTCCCTCCACCCAGTCCCAGTCTCCTGTTCCTCTGCCTATCCCATCCACACCATCAGACCAGCCTGCACACAGCTCATCCAGACATAAGCATCACAGATCCCACAAGCATTCACCCAAGCAACATCCAGATGCAGACATGCCAACAGTCACTACCACCTCTGTGTCCCCCACCTCCTCATCTCCCTCCTCCCTCCCTGTGACGTCTCCACTCACACCTGCATGCACACCACCATCAGCCAGTACTTCCATCACCAGCACACCCTCCATTACAGTCCGCACACGTGCAGTCACCCCCCCACTGCCATTTACACGTCCCCTGTGTCCTCTCCCAGTGTGTCTGTCACCCCGTCTTCCAAAGCACACAAACGCAGGCAGCCGCCCACCCAACAGCCATCCACCTCACGACAGCCTCCGTCACAAGTACCTGCACCCAAAGACAGCACACTTGACTCTCCCACAACCACATCCTCTTCCTCCACTCCCAAACCCACTACACCTACCTGTCCCTGTCCTCCCCAAGTCCTCTTCCTTTCTAACCTTGAGCTCGTTCCAATCACTGACCCACCCCCTCCATCTGGTAAGACCAAAAAAAACACCTCAGCCACCACCAGCCCTGCATCTACTGTGACCATCGTGCAGGGCTATTGGAGTCCACCAGATCCTAGGACAGGAACATCGGCCAGCAGCAAGGGGACAGCCAGCCCCCCTCCGGGAAGAGGACAAAAAATAAAAAGGCCCGGCGCGACAAGCCTGTGATGGCTGCCACCAAGGACAGTATCCTTGCCCCGTCACCTGCCACATCATCCAAGGGAGGCAAGGGCCACAGAGCTCCAGCGAAGGAGGGCAAGGGCAGCAGGGCGGAGAAGTCAGGAAGCAGGCGAGCTGCCCAGGAGGGCCTCACCAGCCCCATTCCGGGTGTGACGGACGACACCCACGGGCCCAGGACTCCATCACAGGAGGGCGCCGCGACCGCAAGTTCGGATGATGAATGAGCGGGAAGTCTTGCCCAGGTCTGGCTCCCTTGACACACAGGACAAGAACCGCTGAACAGGGCCCCGCCGGGACAAGAACCGCTGAACGGGCCCCGCCGGGAGGAGCACTGCTGAACAGGGCCCCGCCGGGAGGAGCACCGCTGAACAGGGCCCCGCCGGGAGGAGCACCGCAGAACAGGGCCCCGCCGGGAGGAACACTGCTGAACAGGGCCCCGCCGGGAGGAGCACCGATGAACAGGGCCCCGCCGGGAGGAGCACCGCAGAACAGGGCCCCGCCGGGAGGAGCACCGCAGAACAGGGCCCCGCCGGGACAAGAACCGCTGAACAGGGCCCCGCCGGGACAAGAAACGCTGAACGGGCCCGCCGGGAGGAGCACCACTGAACAGGGCCCCGCCGGGAGGAGCACCACTGAACAGGGCCCCGCCGGGAGGAGCACCGCAGAACAGGGCCCCGCCGGGAGGAGCACCGCAGAACAGGGCCTCGCCGGGACAAGAACCGCTGAACAGGGCCCCGCCGGGACAAGAACCGCTGAACGGGCCCCGCCGGGAGGAGCACCGCTGAACAGGGCCCCGCCGGGAGGAGCACCGCTGAACAGGGCCCCGCCGGGAGAAGAACCGCTGAACAGGGCCCCGCCATCTCAAGCACCGCTCCGCTGGGCCCCACCGTCTCAAGCACCGCTCCGCTGGGCCCTTCCTGTCAAGCACCGCTCCCCTGGGCCCTTCATCTCAAGCACCGCTCCGCTGGGCCCTTCCTGTCAAGCACCGCTCCGCTGGGCCCTTCATCTCAAGCACCGCTCCGCTGGGCCCCGCCGTCTCAAGCACCGCTCCGCTGGGCCCTTCCTGTCAAGCATTGCTCCGCTGGGCCCTTCCTGTCAAGCACCGCTCCGCTGGGCCCTTCATCTCAAGCACCGCTGGCCCATTGACAGTGCCGGTTCTGTGTCGAGCAGGGCTTCAGGAAGCACTCGGGGCACCATGCCTCCTCCAATAACAGTGGAGTCGGTAATCCATCTGATGGACTGTGGCTTTGCACCCCCCAGGATGGGACAGTGGGCATGGAGGCTCCTCGTGGATCTGGCGTCGTGGACTCATGTGGCTGAGGTGCCCCCCTTCCCTTCCCCCTGAGGTGCCTGTAGTTTTATCATCCGATGCCCCTGCAGTGTTCTCTCCAATGGTATCTGGTCTCCTGTGTGGGCTTTGCCCATGTGTTTGTGCACATTGGCCCACGGACTATGGAACTTTGACGGAATGTGCAGGACTTTTTGCCTATGGATATCTTGTTGACTATGTTCATTCCTTATTTTTGTATCTTTTATATGGCATGTTTGCCATTCCTTCAATGGAGCTATTTATACATATATTTTATAGATAATTTAAATTGTGTCTTTGCATTATTCCGGGGGGTTTGTGTGGTGTCACTCTGACTTGTTGCTCGGCATTGGGGTGTAGGTATTTGTGGTGGGGGGGTGGGTGTATGGCGCATGTGTGTGCCCGTAAGCTTTTCTCCTCCCCCCTCCCCTGTGTCGTAGGTGCAG